>NC_133778.1:33700074-34000074 GCF_003597395.2 Chelonoidis abingdonii | reverse complement strand
ACTGTTGACACCAGCTAAGAATCTGCACCATAAGGATAATATTTGGGTGGCCAAGATATTCCATTAAAATATAATATTAGAATTCCAAGCTATTTGTTTTCTATTTTCTCTTTCATAATATTTAGCTTCTTGCAAAACAAAAACAAAAAAACTCCCAGACACTTAATTTGGGGCTAAATGTTTCCTTCAAATTACCATGGGGGAGCCAACATTTGAGAAAAAGTTCCCAGGAGGAGATTCAGCAAGTAGTGATGTAGCATGCCCTGTCTGCATCGCTCACAGTCTCAGACAGTATAATGGGCAAGTGTAGCGAGGCGGTGTGGCTCCCCTCCTCCACAGGGAGGGTTGAGCCCCGTCAATCATCCCCCAGGGCGGAACCGCTGGGCGGAAGTCCCGCCCCTCAAAGGGTCAGGCGGCGACCCGGAAGGATAAAAGCCACGCCTCAGCCTTCAGTCAGGCCCCAGCCGCTGCGGGAGCAAGATGTTTCCTGCGCGGCCTCTCGTCCCTGGGAGGCGTGCGAGGCCGAGGCCGGTACAGGAGCCGCCAGCCGCTACCCGCGCCAACACGATGAGAGCCGCCAGAGCTATCTCGCAGCGCTACGACGAGGAGCCGCCAAGAGCATACCCCGCAGCCGCTACTAACGAGGGAGCGCTAGCCAAGCTACCCTGTCCTTGCTACAGCCCTGAGAGCCGTTGGACCAGCTCCTGCGCCACCTGCCCTGAGATTACTCCCAGACCTCGCGCCCAGCCCTGACTGGGAGGAGCCCATGGTGCTGGCGACCCTGCGGACCAGGTAGAGAAAACGAGGGGGAATTTGGAAGTAGCCTGGGGGACAGCTGAACTAACAGTCAGGCTGCAGGGCCCCGGCCTATGGCCGTGTGGTGTCGGTCAAGATCCCCACTGATCACTCCTGTCGTGTGGTTCGGTTCGGTCCCCACTGACTGCACTAAGCGGCAACAGCCGATACTAGGGCCCCGGCAGGCAACAGCCGAGGAGGTGGGTGGCCTGCGTTCCCTTGCCACCCATAAGCCAAGATGGCAGAATCCCTCGCCTTGCCGACCTATGAGCCAGTTGTGATTGCTGCTGCTCTGCCCTGCCCCAAAAGGGCCAGAGCTTATTGTACTGTGTTTGGGGCCCCGCCCGAACCAAGGGCTGGGCCCCCATTGACTTTGCTACTGCTCTGCCCTGCCCCAAAAGGGCCAGAGCTTATTGTACTGTGTTTGGTGCCCGCCTGCATCAAAGGCTGGGCCCCTACTGACTTTACCTGCGCTCAATCCTCTCCATAGGGACCGAACATCCCCGGATGGTGGGCCGCGGGTCCAAGGGGCTGGACCCGCGGAGGACAGGACAGGGCCGGTGTGGCTCCCCTCCTCCACAGGGAGGGTTGAGCCCCGTTCACCCTCGTCACAGCAAGTCATGCACTGAACCTGTGAAACTCTGTAAATTATCTGTCAGGAATAGGGTTGTCAACTGTCTAATCATACAAACCCAAACATCCTTGCCCCTCTCCCTGCCCCGTCCCTTCTCCAAGGTCCTGCCCCACTTATTCCATCCCGCCTCCCTCCGTTACTCACTCTCCCCCACCTTCGCTCACTTTCACTAGGCTGGGACAGGGGGGTTGGGTGCGGGCTCTGGGCGGGGGCCAACGGATTCAGAGTGTGGGAGGGGGCTCTGGGCTGAGCCTGGGTCAGGGGGTTGAGATGCAGGAGGGAGTGTGGGATGCAAGTTCTGGGAGGAAGTTTAAATGCTGGAGAGGGCTCAGGGCTGGGGCAGGAGGTTAGAGTTCAGGAGGGGGTTTGAGGTTCTGGCTCCAGGAGGGGGCTCAGGGCTGGAGTAGGGGGTTGGGGTTCAGGATGGGGTGAGGGCTGTGGGCTTTGGTCGGGTGGCACTTACCTTGAGTAGCTCCCAGTTGCCAATGCAGCGGGGCTAAGGCAGGCTCCCTGCCTGCCCTGGCCCTACACCGCTCCCAGAAGCAGCTGGCACATCCCTTCAGCCCCTGGGTAGGGTCAGGGGGACTCTGTGCACTGCCACTGCCTGCAGGCAGCACCCCCACAACTCCAATTGGTTGCAGTTTTTTCAGTACAAGAAAACCATTTCCTGACCAGCTCTAGTCAATAGATAATTTCCTCAGATACACTGTTGTAACAGAGACCAGATTCTGACCCAAAACACTTACATATTATTTGCTCAAGAAATTGTGACCGTATATGATGATGGTCATGGGCGATCACTCGTTACTGAGTATGATCATCTTCCATGGGAGTTATGGGTCCTCAGGTGGCTGATAAGTCCAATCCTGGAGCCACAACTTCTATTACAATGAGGGCAGATGTTTTCAGGCCCAGCAGGAGGCTGTTGATCATGACTGGAGACCAGTCTCTCCTTCCTCCTGTGCCTCTTCTCCTCTTCAGTTTGTTGGCAAACAAGTTCAAAATGCAGGGGACCATCACGTAGGACTTCACTCCTTTTTAAACAATACTGGGCAAGTGTCTCCCAAGTGTTAATATCAATATTACATTTTTTTAGGTTGTCTTTCAGCAAGTCCCTATTGTCCACCCATGCTACAGTACCCTTCTTTCAGCTGAAAGAACAGGACCTGTTTTGGGAAGCGATGGTCTGGCATCCAGTCAACATGACCAGTCCAACGGAATTGCTGACAGATGATCATTGCCTCAATACTGGTGGTCTTTGTCTCTTCCAGGACACTAATATTGGTGCGCCTGTCTTCCCATTTGATCTTCAGAAACTTACGAAGGCAGCGCTGATGGTGCCTCTCAAGGACTTTCAAGTGGTGTCTCTAGGTTGTCCAATTTTCAGACCCATACAACAGTGTTGGGAGAATAATGGCTTGATAAACAAGAAGCTTGGTGTCTATTCAAATGTCATGATCCTAAAAAACCCTATGCTGTAAATGAGAAAAAGCTGGGCTGGAACAGCTCAGGTGATGTTGAATTTCTGCATCAAAATCTGCCTTGAATGAAAGATGACTTCCAAGGTAGAGGAAATGATGGACATTCTCTAGTGCCACTCCATTGATTTTGATGGATGGAGTATGAGATACCTCATTTGGAAAGGGCTGATAGAGCACTTTAGTCTTCTTGATATTAAGAGTGAAACCAAGACATGCGTAAGTATCAGCAAACACATTTAAGATAGTTTGAAGATCTTTCTCGGAATGGGCAAAGATTGCGTTGTCATCAGCATACTGAAGATCCACAATAGATGTTGTGGAAATCTTACTCTTGGCTTTCAGTCTGCTAAGCCTGAGCAGCTTTCCATCCATTCTGTAAATGATTTCAATGCCAGCTGTAAACTTCCCAGCAATTAAGTAAAGAATGATGGCAATAAAAACCACAAACATTGTTGGGGTGATGATCTTTGACTCCTGTTTGTACTTTGGAAGTTCACTCCGGGAGCCAGTGCTGCTCGGAACAGTCTGTTCTGTTCTGATTGTATATACAATAGTGGTAACTGCATGCAATTTAAACTGGGATCTTTAAGGTTGTTAGAGGCGGTGGGGAAATGAAAGGAGACTAATGTGGCTGCAGCTCTGGAAGTTGAGCCTTTTAGACATGTTTTCAAAGAGAGAGTTCTCCAAATTGACAAAGGCTCAAATGACAATATCACAAGTAAAGTATTCTCGCTAGGCAAAAGGTTCGCAATAGATGGCAGGTATCTTAAAAAATATAACAGAAGTTCATTTTTACATAGTATTCCTTTTATCTGTAGATCTAGATTTCTCTGCCCTGAGACACAGTAAGGTGCTGCTCCAAATTAAATGGCCTGCTCTTGGGTTACACTAACATAAATCTGATATAACTCCACTGATATCAACAGAGTTACTCCAGATATACACAAATGTAACTGAGAGCAGGTTTTGGCTCAATATCTTTTTTTTCTAGCCATCTGTCTTAATTCTGCCACTTGACCACATTCATCGCTTACTCCTTTGAATCTCCACTACTAGAGGCATAACTATATGGATGATTAGCGTATTTATTGGCTCTCGTCAACTTCATCCTCATAATAGCTAATAGCCACAGAGCACATTCATCGCTTACTCCTTTGAATCTCCACTACTAGAGGCATAACTATATGGATGATTAGCGTATTTATTGGCTTTCGTCAACTTCATCCTCATAATAGCTAATAGCCACAGAGCCGGTTTTCATTGTCCTGTCTCTAGAAATGAATGCTGGACTGCTCTCATTGCCTGTGCAATGGGAAGAGATGGTCATTTCTAAGGACCACCAAGATATTTTTAATGGTATATTATTCATTTATAAAAATGGAGCTCTGCTCACTTTGCTTTAGGAGGCTGGTCATCATTATTGACAGTATTTGCCAGTTTGGGCTTAATCCTACAAGGTACTGAACATTCTGGCCATGATCCAGCAAAGCATTTCAGCACATGGTTTACTTTAAGCATGTGATTAATTCCCATGGCTTTGCTGGATCTTTGTTAGAATGTTCAGGTCCATGTGGGGTCAAACCCTTATATAGCATGCCAGTGTGCTCAGTACTATGGGGAAGATATGCTTCACAAGTTACAGAGGAAGCCCTCAGTTGCTTACATTCTAAATAGACAAATGGTTTCATGAAAGAACTGCCCTTATTGCTAAATTATGATACTTTACGATGGAAAATTTCCAAGTTAGTAAAGATAAATAAATAAAATAATAATGCATAGTATTTTCATGCATAGATCACAAAGCACTTTACTAATGAAGGTAAGTAGCATTATTCCCATTTTATAGATGGGGAAACTGAGGAACAGAATGATAAAGTGACTTGCCTAAGGTCCCATAGCAGGTCAATGTCAGAGCCAGAAATAGAATCCAGATCTCTTGAGTTTTAAGTCTAGTGCTCCATCCACTGTTTCTGAATTGTTTGTTTCTAAATGAGCATGGAAAATTTTCTTAGTATTAATCTGATAGAATAATCCATGTGTTCATACAAACTGTGTGTCCTTTTCTGAGATATTTCTTCCTAGTTGCTGTGTTTTAAAGATGCCATTATTTTATGTTTACCATTTAGAAAAGTGGGCATTTTTAAAAGCCGTGACTCTGAATTTGTTCTGGTCTTTGATGGCAATCATTCACTTTGCCTTTCTGTGTGCTTTAAAAGGATACACAGTTATTATAGCTAGTGAGAGAGACAAAGTTTTGGGCCAGATCTTGAGCTGGTGTAAATCAGCATAGTTATAGCACCACTGAAACCAATGGAACTCTGCTAATTTACACCAGCTCAGGATCTGGTCTCTTTGTATTAATTTAATATCTTGCAAATGTTTCTTTTAGTGTTTTTCATCACCTCCCTCAATGGATACCTGAATCATTATTTCAATTTTTCTCCTGGTCTTATTGCATTAAAAGATTTTTTTCCCATCAAATCAAAATCAGTGTAAACCCTATTGTACAATAATGCTTTATCTTTCCTTAAAGCCATGTGAATAAAATATCAGATTTATTGGCTTCTGAAAACTTAAGTTCTATTTAGTAACTCCAGGATTAGAGATTTATAGTCTGGAGCACTTGGTTTTTAAATCCCTATAATGGAAACCCATCTTGTGTCTCCTCTATAAGTCAAGAAATTGCCCTTGTTGGAGCACAGGAGTCAGAAAGTACTTGTTGAAACTTACTTTTGCTTTGGGCCCAGATTCCCTCAAGGTGCTGAAAACTGACACTGTGATGCAAATTTTTCTCTCTCTCTATACTTTACCTTTGTTGTAACATAAGTTATTGGAGTTAAATATTATGATCCACATTCATCCCCAGTGTGGCTGCACTGAAACTGAACTAGGGATTAAACTGACCCCATGAGCATAATAGCTTTGGAAGCCAATATATACGCTTCACCAAGAGGATCTTGTAGCAGACAGCTTTGCAATGCGGGTTGAAGATACCATAAGTTATGATCAGGTTTTCTCAAACTGTGAGTTTTGCAGGTGCAGTTTGTTAGTATCCACTTAAGTAAATGGGGTAACAAAGGTAAAACTACAAAGTGTAGATAGCAAGCACAGGGTGTCTCCTTGAAAGTCTCAGTTAATAATACAAATTAGTCACCCTGGAGATTTCTTTTGCAATACCTATTGAAAATCAAAACTCAGACATGCAAAACATTTAATTCTGATTGTTAGTTGTTGGTTTTTTTGTTTGCTTAGAAAAAGAAAGAAGGGAAGATAAACTCAGGTTTACAGGAACTGGAGCAGTCAGAAGATGACATTTCTTTGTGCTAAAAATAAACAAAACAAAACTCAGATCACTTGTTGTTGATAACCAAGGTACAGATTTCTAGATGTTTTATACTCGGAGTAGGAAAGGATTTTTAAAATCCCATAACAACTGCAATGGTCTAGTTATATAAGGAGGTCCTATGCTCTAGAAAATACAAAATCACTGTATGAATTAAATTCTAATAGCCTGCCTTTAGAAAGTCACACATGCAATGTCAACAATAGAAGGATTACAAAGGACTTATTCTGTAGTAATCTTCAATTTATAATCACTTAGTTTCTTTTGGATTAGATCCAGTCCATTTCATTAACCTGTAGTAAGGTTTTTCTTTTCTTGCTTTTTAATCCACTCTAGCCCTATTTATAAAGATTAACTTTAGATTGAAGTTCTTGAGACCTACATCCCCAATCCATAATATTCAACTTGGAAATGCATATATCATAAAAGATGTCTCAACAATGGTCCACTTCAATTTTACTAATTTAAAAAAGATCAATCTGAAAATCACTGATAATGCATGACAAGTTTCTTAGGGAGACTGTAATTGCTATGTATTCCAAAAGCTGGCATTTGGAGCTAAAAACAAACGCCACATTTAAATATGCCTTACAGTAACCTTGAGGATAAAATGTTTCAAGCCGATCTACAATACATAAGAATGTAGTATATAAGTCAAGGAGAAACATACAGAGAAAGAGATCCTACATGATAATAAAGCTAGAACAACTGGAATCAATTTGATTTGATAGCCATTCATAAGTTTGAGAAATGTATAACGGAAGGACCTAATTCTACTTTCAGTTTTCCTGGTGTAAATTTAGAGTAATGAGCCAAAGTCAAGAGGGTTACATTGGATTTACAGTAGTAGAAGTGAGATAAGAATCTGGCCCAGTACATTCAAAATGTAAAAATAAATTGCACCCAGAAACAGAAGGCTGGCAGGTGTTCACTGGAAAATGTCTGATGTATCTAAATATTTAACTATATATATAGCATTTAAATATGAATAGATATTAGACCAATATACAGTAAAAGAACTTTGTGACACTGTTCCAGGATGTCCCATTCATTTAAGTTGTGATTCTCAAGCAAGCAACTCATTTGTGAAATAAGAGAATCAAAAGTTCAGAATGCTGATGAGTTCACATACAGTCTGAATACATTATCCCTGTGCTGTATAAACTATAGTTGTGATATTTCAGCTTTTCTATTTTAAGTTTTAATGACAGACACTTCCTTCTAAAGCATTTCTATTTCATGGTAGCATTTGGATTTCTAAGAATTTTCATATAAAACAATAAAGAAAACCATAAGCCTTTAAGCCGTCCCCAAGTATGATTGACATTTTTTTCAATCCAACCTGCACTTTTACACTGGAAGTCCTGTATTACAATTTAAATAGATTACTATTTTGCTTGGAATGTTTTTGTTAACTGAAATCACCTTTCATTGGAATTGCACAAGATCTGAACTCATGCATTTATCCTCACCTGTATTATTTTTCAGTGCTGCCAATCACCTCATACATTAGCAGCCCCAAGGATATTTTGAACCAAAATAGTCACATCTTCACCTGAAAAAGGATGTTGAATGTGAAGAATAATTTAATCTTCACCTTCATTATAAACTCTGGTATAGGAAGAATTTAAAGTTTCACATATCAGCTTAAAATTTTAACTATTGTGTTTATTTAGACACAGGAAAATTAGTTGACAGAAGAATTTGGCCTAATGTGTCTGGGTTTATATTTGCATAAAAATGGATCTCAATTAGCTGTAGGCTTTGTACAGGATATTCTGAAATTCAGAAATAAAAGTGTTAATGCTCACAGGTTAAGTTTTTCAAATGCATAATAATGCTTTTCATAATGCACAAGTTTTGCAGTGATCAAGATGTAGCAGGGCGACTACTCTCAGTTTCTTCTCATCCAGTTGTGGCCTCTTCCACCCATGTTTGAGGCAGCTGTGCAGCAGCAAAGTGCCAAGAGTCCTGAATACACTGCACACACACAGAAAGGGGCCTCTCCCAATTCAGTAAAACACAGGTGTTGCACAACGAGTCTATGACAGGATGGAGGTCTGGTGCTTACCTATCAGGGTTGGGCTCTGGGAGGGAGTTTGGGTGCAGGCTGTAGGCTGGGGCAGGGGGTTGGGGTGCAGGAGGGAGTCAGGGGGCTGGTGCTTACCTCACGCGGCTCCGAAAAGAGACTGTCACACCCCCCTGGCTGCAGCTCCTAGGCAGGGTCCCAGGGGGTATCTCTTTGAACACCAATGCCCACAGGCACCACCCCCACAGCTCCCATTGGCTGCAGTTCCTGGCTAACAGGAACTATGGAGTCAGCCCTGGGGATGGGGACAGCACAGAAGACCCCCTGCCTGCCCCCCCCCCGCCCCCCATAGGGGCAGTAGCAGTAGGGCTGTTCCAGCTGCTTCCGCAAGTGGCGGAGAGTGAGGGCTGGCAGGAAGCCTGCCTCTGCTGCACTGCAACCAGGGGCCCATGGGCCTTTTTAAATCACCCAGGCCCTTGGGCAATTGCCCCCTTTGTCCCTCTCCCCATGTCGGCTGGCCTGTTCCCATCAGTCTATTAGTAAGACAATTAAGCTGCCTGGCAATGGACTGGGCATCACAGAACCTTATTGGCTGGACACATGGCCTATGTCTACACTGCAATTAGACACTCACAGCTGGCCTGTGTCTGCTGACTAGGGCTGCATGGCTCAGGCTAAGGGGCTGTTTATTGCAGGATAGACACTCAGGCTGCAGCCTGAGTTCTGGGATCCTTCCACTTCACAGCATCCTAGAGCCTGGGCTCCAACCCGAATGTCTACACCACAATTAAACAGACCCTTAGCCTGAGCCCCATGAGCTCGAGTAAGCTGGCATCGACACCCATAGAGCAATTCCTCAGGGACAGCAGGCTTTTTCCTGTCCTCTATGCTGGAGTGGAGCACTTTATCTTCCTACCTCTCCCTCCCCATGTCCCTACAACCAGTTGGTTATCTTTATGCCATGGCCACCGTTGGGGAGGGAGTATTGTCATGCTGGGTAAAGGTGCTTTTCTCTGTGTCTTTTTAAATCTACTGGCATTCATCGGGTCAGGCCTCACCATTTATAACAGATCATGTTTGTGCTGGGAGGAGAGGTATGTCTACATCTCGACATGCTGTATAAGGCTTTTACTGGAGCATGAATTCGCAGTTTCTGAGTGGCATTTGTAACCAGTAGCTGGTTCCACTATGGCATGGGATTCCAAGGCACGTGGGTCCAGTTCACATTTGGCAAGGACCGCCTGATTTGGATTAGTTTTTTATAGGATTTTGTATTGCACACATTACTATAGGCCGCAGAGCTGTGGCACCACCTGGACCAGGGCCCGATCACTTTTCCACCCAGCCAAATTTGAGTGAGTGGCATTGTGACCTGAGACGCGGAGTCGCAAAGCCACTCAGCTTTGGCCCAGCAGCCCCTGTCAGGATGGGAGGATGGCTGGGCTAAATTTGCATGAGTGGCACTCTGACCTGGTGCATGGGGTCACAGCACCACTATAACTAGAGTGGCCCCTGCCTGCAGCGTACCAGGCCCTCACTTGCCAGGTGGCAAAACTGGGTAGTTCCTTTCAGTGTTGGGGCTTGCCAGGAAGCAGAACAGACCCATGTAGGACATAGGATTATTTTGCTAGCTATTATATCTTAATAATCCAGCCAGCTGTATCAAATAATATGTTTCTCTTTATGAATTAATCCATTTTCTGCTTATATTTTATCAGTATTAATTCCTATGAAATTAGGATGTGTTTTGGCATATGATATGTGTTTCCTATAATTATACATAGAATAAGTTTTGCAGAAACACAAGAAACCTACTGGCCTGTATCCGGTAAGATCCGTTAAATAGCTAAAAGTATAATCAGTTAAGGGTAAATCAGCATAAAAGCTGGTAACCTTTGGCATAGATAGGAATGGTCCCTGACCTTTGGAGAACTAAAGGGAGGAACTATATACATCACTGAACAGGTTTATCCGGTGTCTGCAACCAGCTGGTAACCGCAGGGTATACCACAAGCCTGGAAGTCACCAAGGGAGCCAAGGTTGGCAATTTTGGGAGTGAGATAATCCTTATTAATATAGAGAGAGTAAGTATCATAATCCACTAACCTATAGGATAACGGTACCCATACATTTCTTATGGTATGGAATTAAATTTGGGTACAGTAGGTTGGGCCTGAATTACATAGTGTCAGGATCCTATAAAATACCTTGTGAAGAGGAGTCTGGAGCTCTTTAAGCTCGTTGAGCACTCTTTTAGTCTTTAGCTCTTTCTTTTCTTTGTTCTCCTATATTCTTTTTATCTACCTATCATTCTATCTTCTATCATGCTACTAGCTCAGCTTGTGCAGTATAGCATCACTACTCAACATTCCTAACCATTGGGGAAGCAGAACCATCGTGTTATCAAGTATGCAGGGAGTAAGGCTGGTCCTTCATCTCCTATTATCAGGTCCTCAAGGAAGAGTGTGAGTATGTTAAGTTAAGGTACTTATCAGGAATGTTACCACCAGGAGTTTTGGAATTCTTTTACTGTTTTGCAGTTATAAGTTTCATAGCACTTATTATTCTTTTGTTAATCTCAATAAAGTTTTTATCAATTTGGTATTGTCCTCAGTGTAAGTGTTTTTGCCAAGCACTCCAAGAGTCCTCTCCCAATATAGAACTCTCTGAGTTCTCGGACCCTATAGTCTGAATTGGACAAGAACCTATAAATCTCCTGGTCGGATGCGATCAGAGGCAAGCCTAACAACTAACCCATAAAATTCAGGTTGACACCCATAACCCAAGGATAAGGCTCGTTAGCAGGGAGAGGTAAGGTAAGGAGCAGGGTGGGGGAGGAAGAGGCTGGCAGGAGATGGTAGGGGGACCTCTCTTGAGGTCTGAGTCTCCTGTGAGGTGGGGGTGTTATGGACTCATGGGCCAGGGGCTTCAGGCTGCTGGGAAGGTTGCACCTGAAAGGGGAAAAGGCGGATCTGGCAGAGGGTGGTGACAGCAGTATAGCTGTGGGGAGCGGCTCCATAGACCCGCACTTTAAATGATGCTCCGCAGACCCTGCACATTATTGATTTACTTTAGTGGGCTTTGGCTCAGGCATCAAGCAACAGCAGTGATAAGTGGTTTTGGTGGGTTTGATTTCAGCTTCACATGGCACAACATCTGTCATTCAAGGTGAAATCCTGGCCCCACTGAAGTCAGTGGCAAGGCTCCCATTGACATCAATAGAGCCAGGATTTCATCCTCAGGGTTCATATCCATCACATCCATGTATATCTAAGATAGGCTGTATCTGTAAGAAATAAAAGCAACCCCCTCCTTCACTTCTACTTTTCAAAGCCTAATTATTATGATTCATGCTAATACTCCGAATAAATACTCTGAAATGGAACTACTGTGGCAGTGATCTTGCTGTGGATTGTGTGAAAGATGGATGTGGGGGAGGAGTCTGATCATATTATCAGTACCTAGGTACAAAAACAGTGGTACTGGCCAGCATCAAATGGTTAATCAAATGCCAACCTCTGTATTAGCAGTAGGGCTGACACAAATGACGACAGGTCAAGTAGACTACTCAGTATCAATGAGGCCTTTGTGTAAGTGTGCCATAGTGTGGCAGTCTCTTTGTGAGAGTGGTTCAAACCATTCTGCCTTGTTTTAGAGCTGACCCTTGACACTAGGTCAGATGTGTCCAGAATGTGCCATTTAAGTTTATCCTAAATGGAAACTGTTACATGAAAAAAACACTGTGGAATATTGAATCTTTTTTCTGAATAATACAATTTGTGTCACATTTCTCAGTCTCTTTTACGCTGTGAAGCACTTATAACAAATGATGCATGTGCTATTAAACACTTCTCTAGCACTACCAACTAAGAAAAGAAGTCAAATTCATACCCAACACATTCCAATGCCTTTGGCAGAATATTATCAGGGCTGAATTTAGCCCAAACTACCACTCGCAGGAACCTTCATTTATTTTGGTGTTGATAGAACCAGACTAACAACTGACTTGATCAAAGCTGTGGGCTTTGGGATCAGGCCCCGTATTGGCAAATCTTTGACAAATCACTGCTACAGCGCTCACAGGATGACTGTAATAACCAGACATGGATTTAAAAATGCATTGAACTAAACCCTACTAATCCAACTAACACAAGTAGTCCTGTTTACACCATTGAGCCTCTTCTGATAAGTAAAGTGAGCAGGATTTGACCATAGCATGGCTCACAGTTGGGCCACACCAAAATTCTGGGTTTCCCTAGCTTCAGTTATATAGAACATTGCTTGGAAAAAAATACAGACTATTTCTTTTTTCTCAGCTATAACTTTTGAAACAGAATTTTCTCTGGAGGAATTTTACCCGTTCCTTAAAATGTAAGTTATAGGAGAGGGGGAATTGCCTTTCTATCTGTTCTATCTGGTTTTACTTTTCTGTTAATTCTGTGTTTTCTAATCAGCGTTATCCACACAGAGCTAAATAGCAATAAAAAAAATCAAGGGAAAAAAGTATAGATCTAAAATATTACCAAGTTTCAGTATTAAAAAATAAACTGTGGGTTAGCTCTAAGTAGGCCACTGTCTAAGCCAAAAGAGGAAAATTCTGTATTTCAGTTCTGTGATGAAGGACAAAAAGAGGCCTATTCAGCTCATTCTCCTCTGAATACCCCTAAGGCAGAAGCAGAAAGAAACTTCTTGTCACAAAAATCAGCCCAGCTGGGAGACTAAGAACCAGATTGCGCCTGAGTCCTTGCAGAAGTGTACAAGAGAAGGAGATGGCACAAGGAAACCCTCTTCACCCAGGCAAACCCACTGCAGAGGTCAGGCACAATGGCAGTCCTTATGTTCAGGGAATGAAAGAACAACTGGGCTAGTGCCTTGGTGTGGAAAAAGAGGAGCCATGCTCTTACAAATATTGCTCAGCAGACGGCTGGATGTGGAAAGGAAAATGCATTGCCCCTCTGAGCTCCTGCTGGGGTATTGCCCATCTTGAGGATACTCAGCTTAGCATTATAAGGGTTGACTAAGGCCATTGTTGAAAGTGTCCCTAAGCTGTGCCTGGCACACTGTTCAAAGTATTTCTGCTTCTTCTCTGAAGTCCCCTACTGGGAATGGGCACAGTGCACTATGCAATCTGAATTTGCTTCATCTGGAAGGCAAAACCTCCTACTTAACAGACTGCAGATCAAGGAACATAAATTTTATTCTGATTTTATTTTCCCATCTTCTCTGAGTGGGGCAGAACCTCAATTGCAGAACCACTTCTGGTTAGGAGTCACGCATCTTCCCCTCTGTGCACTGGAATCTATTCCGTTTAGCTCATTCCTGCCTAAGTATGGACAGTAATTTTTAAATATTGCACCAGCTGTACCTGTGAAACAGTGGAGTGTCCAACAAATAACATTTTTATACCATCACAGTATATATAAAATATAAAGAGTAAAGGATACATTACATGATATAAGAAATAAACTTAAAATGAATTGTGGTGAGATTTCCTCTAATATAGCATGGTGATTTTATTCAAAACTATATATATTAATAAAGTAATTCCCACAATGTTTCCAAGTATGTTAGGTTGGTAACACAAGCAAGGCTGCCAAATAGACCATTATTCCCCAAAATTATGTGTCCCAAGACAACAGCAAACTTGTTTGCCAAGCCATAGGCATCATATTATGTGCTATCCCGTGTGTCCCTTTTTTTTTTAATTTGTCCAGGATAGGTTTGTCCAAGATGGTCTTTGAATCAGAGTACACACTGAAACCATGGTTTATGCTGTTATTTAACAATATTTTCATCAATTAATTGTTACAGTACAAGAGTGAGGGAGGAAAAGGAAAGTTACAAGAAATGAAAAATGTGAAATTAAACCCCTTCTATTATAGGGTTTTGGGGTAAATCTAAGAAAATCAGTATATTGATCAGCAATAACATTTAGCTGCTGCGTATATGTCATTTTTGTTATTTTTTCAATATAGCTAGTGCGTCCAAGATTTTTTTTAACAGGCTTAATATTTTTAAATAAATCATGCTTCTTGTTCTTTGGGGAGAGGGAGGGCTTGTTTTGCTTTTACCAACATTTATTGAATTATTTTACCAGCTATTGCTAGGTAGCAATACAGAGCCAATATTTCAGTCCTTCCACTTTAAAACAAACATTTTAAATGTTCAATATACTTGTACAAGATACAGAAGGTGGGTAAAAATAATTTCTTTTTTTAGGGGAAAAAGGATCACTATGATATTAAAGTCATACAAAGATTTCCTGGATTAGCTTTCTTCTAAAGATTATTTCTCAATCCACACCATGAAAATAACAGTGAAAAATGCCTACCAAACTGGGCACATATACCTAAAGAAAGAATGAAACAGTCTCAGTTAAGATATAGGTCAAATTTTGCTTACCTTATCCACACAAATTAATTATACTACTTGTGAGCATGTCAATGGGTTTATGCCCTCCTGACTCAGCTATGCACTTACATATGTGCGCATTACCTTAATAAACACATACAGTTGATACAGTAAATTGGGGCCTTTTCTGTTTAGTCCTCTTTAAATAGTATTTCACCAATGCCCCAGTCCCAGGGAGAGTTTTTGGTGCATGAGAAATCTAAGATCAGACCTTCAAATATCTCCATCACCATCAGAATGAAATTGCAGGTTTTTGGAGAAAAGAGCCAGCAGATGAAGTGGTCTGTTGGTCTTGGTACAAAGAGATCTCCTTCCACACCCTGTGCCGTGGGTAGAATCGTGTAACTGACTCCTCATTCCCCTTTCCAAAGATTAGACTGCTTTAGAAGGAAAGGAAAATAAGTTTGATATTCATACAAAAACAAGGAGGGAGGCCATCCGTTCTACCCTTACCGGTGGAGCTGATAATAATCAGTCACTTATGTGCTATTTCACAGCTAATACCTCTTCCAAAAAAAAAATTAATTGCAAAAGTTTCACAGATGTCTGCAGCAGTTGACCAGAGCTCTTGGGTTATTGTTTGTCAGACTATTAATGGGTTTGGCTAACCATGACAGTCATTACTTTCCCCCTCCTGTGAGCTACTTTCTGTGTAATTTATGCACAGGTTTTGCCAAGATTTGACAACTTTCAGGATATTAACATAAAATTAGACTGCAGAAGTGAACAATGGGTGGCATTAAAATTAGCAGCAGTGGAGACCAATCCAAGAGAATTGGTTTATTTTGCTTTGCTCCTAAGTTTATGGTTTTGTTTTGTTTTATTTTACTTCTTTTCTAGGAATTCTGCAGGGGAAGGCGAAATGGGCAAATGCTAAAAATAATTTTCTCCTGGTACCTCAAGACCCTTTGGAATGACAGGGAAATCTCAATCAGATAAAATGCTTGACAGCATCTTAACCAAACCTAAACAACAGCCATCCCTAAAAATCAATCACAGAAAAAGAAAAGTTAGAAGGGCTTTTTAGAGAAGCATTTTAAGCATACCAGAGTCTGCTCTACACAGATTGCTCAGTGAATGCCATTACAGAATGCAATGTGTGTGTTAATAAGCCAGGACATCTGGTAACCAGCTTTTTTCTGATTCATTAACTGACTCTGCTTCTGTGGCCAGAGGGTACAACAGGAAAAGCTGGGAGGCCTTTGCTTATAGAAAATGGGATCTTGATGTATGCCTCGCTTCCTTGACCCAACCTTAGCCTTTAAATTTCCTCTAATGTCTACATTATTAGTATTTAAATGTGAAACCTAGCTGCAAACACTGTCAGTCACAAAAACTGAAAATAATAGGTATTAATATTTAATTCTTCATAACAAGAAACTACATTTAAAATGGTTTCATCATTATTTTTAAACAGATAGCAAACAACTGCCTGGTGTATTGTGTTTTATCCCTGTTAGAATTCACTGTGGCTGCATTTAACTGGAAAGTGGTTCTCCCTCCTTTTTAATTATGTTTATGCTCTTTCGATCGTGATTCATGACAACAGACTGAATACTCAAAAAAAGGGAGGAGTATTTAAACTTGATCTTTGCTTGGGTAATTATACAAGTTAATTTGAACAAAAACCAGTTAGATTTTATTTAAAAATGCTCCATGAAATTAATGAGCTTGGATAGGGAAAATAAAAGCCTCATTCAGCTCATATCAGGTATTGTTTTTCTTCACATAATACAACTGAAAAAGCTCCAAATGCTCCAGAGAGAATGATTGAGCAAAAGAAATTTGACTTGATAGTACATGTTGAGGGATGAAATGGACAATGAAGTTTCCATATGTTGTTTTTACGCAGTAATTAGAAACTGTCACACACCGTTTCATTTTTTAGTTTCCTTGGGCTTATTTGCATGTAGGAGGCTTTCCTAGGAGCAGAACAGCAAGCATCACACTGGCATCCAGTTGAAATCTGAAGCAGTGACACGTGGGCTTCTTCCACCTCATGGACAAGAAGCCAGCGGCAGGTATTGTAATGGCCTAGAGCACAGCTCAGTAGCACCCAGCTGCAGCCCACGCTTAATGCTATTTGCATGGCCTAGTATTCTTGTCCAGGTTACAGCAGTAGCTAGTCCTGGTGGTATAAATCTATATTTCCTGTACACAGAGGTAAGGCTTCATTTTCAAAGGGAACTAGGTGAGTAGAACATCTACCTCCCATTGACTTCCAATCGGTGTTCGGCACCTATCTCTCTTAAGTGCTTTTGAAAAGCCCAGCACAATTTATCAGAGGCAGGCCAACCTAAAAGTGCCATGGTTCCAGTTCATTATCCAGCTTTCCACGGAGTCATGGTCACACATTTATTCTCATGATTTTCACACATTTTCCAACTTTATATGGTCTTGTTTCCATTCTATATACTGGTATATGAATTGTCCATTCAGTTCATATACACTGGCTCTGCAAAATTCTCCTTGCCAAATCACCCTGGATGAGTAATTTTATTTATTTATTTATTTATTTTTGATGAGTGAGTAAATAAACCATTATGATAATTATCATGGTATGGATGGGTGAGTAGCTTTTGTACTGACTGGTTAATTTTAAAAAAATGTTAAGGCAAACATATATAATTTTGAATGTAAGATATGAAATTATCTTAATTCAGTTCATTTTGAGAGTTGTGTAAGTGGGCTTGTGTTCTTGTTCTTTGAACTGTTTTCCAAGCCTTGTATAAGCTACCAAAAAGCTGAACCCTTAAATCTCTTGTCTACGCAAGATAGATTATCTGTCTGGATGGCTGGTCAATTAGAATGCTTGAGTGACCTGTAACTTCAACCTCTGAAAAACATCAAAGGACACTGATTACATTCATGATTACATCTCAGAAGGTGGAGTTCAAAGATTTACCATTATACTGCTTTAATGTTTGGTTTTTGTTCATTTTTTAAACATACAAAGAAAATCATTGGGCCAGCTCCTTGCCCGTTTTCAGTTTTTACTCAGTATTTGCTCAGACGAAATTCAGCTTTGCCTAAGTAAGGATTAAGTAAATATTGTTATTAATAATATTATAGTAGTGCATAGATGTTCCAACTGAGATCAATGTCCCATTACGTTAGGCACTGTACATGCATATAGTAAGAGATTCTTACTTTGGGTTTGGGGCAATACGGAGGTTTCTTGCACAGCCCTAATTCATACTTGAAATTGAACCCTTCAGGAGAAAATATCAACTTGCCTTCTATTTACTATGCGTCCATTACAAAAAAAGAAAAAGAATTCAAATTTTGTCTCCTGTGTTTTTTACTGAATATTATTAGTTCTTGTAAGTTTATTTTTATCCTTATTTTTAAAATGCACAGGGCCAATCTATTCCTTAATTGCAGACTATATTTAGAGCTTCATCCTAAATATGGGGCCAGATCCTCAGCTGGTATATATGGGCATAGCTCCACTGAAGTCAACACAGCTGTGCTGTTAATTCTTAGCCACTGAGGATCTGGCCTATGATTTGTATATTTAACCATTATAGAAACTTTTAAATGAAGAGTTGAGACATCTCCTTTTATTTTTTGTGGATTGAGGAAATACTAATTAAAAGAGGAATGGAGGGAAATGACCCACATGGAGAATGATGCCAGCTTAGTGGGGTGTTTGAGAGATAGCAATGTTATTGGTCAGCACAGTGGAAGGTATGTCACTGGCTATAGCACAGCTGCTGGAGGTGACTGTGTTGGTATCTGTAGCATGTTGATGTGTGAAGTACAAAAATGAATCTTATTCCTCAGGAGAGTCCTGCATATGTCAAGTATATTGTCTCATTAAGCCAATCCATTTATCAACCCACTGAATGCCAATTAAATTGCACAGGATGGTGCAGGTATATGGTGGGTTGTTGGTGCCAAACTTTATTACAGCTGAGCTTTTCTGGCTCAGTACATTCTTACATAGCAAAATGGCAGACATATCAAAGCCAAATTAAATATTCTTGAAATAATGCTTTTAAAAAAGGAGAAAATGCCACAGTCTGGCAGAATAGAGTAGGAAATGCAATGTCACTTCTTAGAATACTTTTAGTTCCAATGAAGACGTCAAGGCTCGGATCCTGCAATGCCAAATGTCTTCACAGCGTGCAAATTAGATCAGTGTAATTTCATCAGGACGATGATCAGACTCTATTGTAGTTATATGGCTGGATTCACAGCTTCTGCTGAATGCTACAGACGGAGTGGCACAGCTGAGCTAATGCTGCCATCCTCAGCAGAAGTGGATTTTATATTGTTCTCTTAATGCCAAAGTCCAAAGGACATTGCCAGTCCCAGCTAATATGGACACTGCTGTATTAATGCCTATAAAAACCACTGCTCTAGAGAATGGGCCCCTCCCGCAACAGAAACAACATACATCCTTGCATTGAATATATTCTTGTCACACATTATCCGATTGTGCTAAATAGTTTTCTGAACTGGTAAAATGTGTTTAACAATTACCACACGTGAAATGAATAAGTATACTAGAGAAATAAATGGAAATTCAAATGAATCTAAGTAAGCAAAAGATAACTCAGTTACAAAAATGTTGCCAAATGTAACTAGATGATTTTATAATTATTCTACTACCAGCATATACAGCAAAGTCACTAGCCATTTGAATGTCCACTAACCTTACTGTATTCAGAAGTGAATAAAACCCCACCTTTTTCACCAGATCTTTCCTTCAGAGCTCTTAGGGTATGTCTACACTGCAAAACCTGTGCACCAGCTAGCACACCTGAGCTAGCTTGAATCCAGCTAGTGCAAGTAGCAGCCGTAGTGTAGACAGTGCAACGTGAACTTCAGAGCAAGCTAATGAGCCATGTACAAACACACAGGGTTCATGCAAGGCTTGTACAGCCCAGGCTGCACTGTCTTAATTGCTATTGTTACTCACGCCAGCTAATTCAAGCCAGCTTGAGTAGGCTAACTCAGATTTTGCTGTATAGACATACCTTGCACTCCCCATACATAAAATAGCCTTGATTCTGTTCTTAGATATACTGATGTAAATTAGGATTAACTCCAGTCAACTCAATGGAGTCAAACTCCTGTAAGCAATATCAGAACCAGGACCACTGCATTTGGAACTAGTTACCAGGCTCACAGTGTATTCAATGAGAATTTTGTCTAGATTATTTAAGGGGTTGGCTTTGTTTTGGGGGGGAACGGGTAGGGAGTGTGTTATCTGATTAATGGGTATATTTGTAATTTTTTTTCTGCATAGCATTTCATAAAGAGCAATTACTGAAGCATGTAACAACTAAAACCCAAACACTCTACATATATATCTATACTGATTCTTTTGGTGGTGTGTAGAGTACATACCTGCCCTCCAACATGAGTATAAATAGCAGTGTAACCGATGAAGTACGGCTTAGGCAAGTAAAGACACTCCTGAAGGGTGTGGGTATGTATGTGAGTACAGACTGTTCACACACTCTACTTATCCAAGCTGTGCCTCCCTGTCTACTCTGCTGCCTCCCGGCGCTGGAGCCTTTTCTCACTGCAGAAAAAAAAGACTCTCCCAGTGGGGAAATGCTCTGGAAAGGCTCCAGAAGCTCCCTATCACAGTGAAAGGTTCCAGCAGCAGGGAAAGGCTCCAGCAGTGGAGAAAGACTCTTTCCCCACTGCCTTCCCTCTGCTGGAGCCTTTCACTGACACATGTAGCTACATACCACAGTGTGGACACAGCCTGCTTTTCACTGCATGTAGCTACACATCGCCACCAGTGGTGTGCAGTGCAGACATTGCCTATGGCATGGAGGCATCTGAGGCAGGTTTATAGCTGCAATTAACCTACATATATTGCCTCCAACCTTTGATCTCAATCAGAGGGCTATACTGCTTTACCTTTACTTAGGGTGACCAGACAGCAAGTGTGAAAAATCGGGATGGGGGTGGGAGGTAATAGGAGCCTATATAAGAAAAAGACCCAACAATCAGGACTGTCCCTATAAAATTGGACCATCTGGTCACCCTACCTTTACTCATGTTCATGCGCACTTACTCATAGAAGTAGTTCCGCTGAAGTCATCTGATCCGCTCCTGTGAGAAAGTACTCACTAATGTAAGGAAGGTTTGCACAATCAGACTGGACTGTGTAGTTTACTCTTGGTCTGGGGTTTAAGAAACATGCCATGGCAACTGACCGGAGTATTCAGCATAAAGATAAAGCACTTGGTCCCTTACACAACTTCTGCCTACCCTCTGTGGTCAGAGGCACAATGCACAATCCAGTATAACAGATGAAGTATGGTACTTCACTGAGTGCTACTTGTTCATCAAAAGTACAGTGCAAGCAGTCTCCTCTCCATGGACAGAGATGCAGCAGCTCTGTATATCTGAGATCCCTCAGGGTTCTACTCATTATTATCTCCCTATGTGTATAACCCTCGTTAATAGTCAATGGAACTGAACCAGTGGAGTAAAAATTAATCTTGGCCATTTGCTGGGATTTTGTCCATTTTCATATGGAAAATGTAAAGCTTCACTAAAAGGCAAATAACACAGTTTTCATATGGGGGTCAGACAAAGCCCTGGATCCCAGCTGGTGTAAACTGGCATGACTTCACTGAGGTCAATGAAGTATATGTCAGTTTGAGTCAGCGGAAAATCTGGCTTGTAATTACTGCTTAGTCTCTGTGAAACTTTCCTCTGGTGTCCAGAACCGTAGGTTATCATGTTACTCCCCTTACTCAGTGAGAAAGATTAGCTGGTGCCATAGCCCAGACAAACTTCTCAGGGCTCTTCCCGACTTTACTTTGCCTTGCTGATTAACACTTGGGGTATGTCTATACTACTTGCCGGATTGGCAGGTAGTAATCGATCTATCGAGGATCGATTTATCACATCTCGTCTGGATGCGATAAATCAATCCGCGAATCGACGTCTGTACTCCACCTTGGCAGGAGGAGTATACAGCTTTGACGGGGGAGCTGCAGCAGTCGACTCGCCGCCATGAGGACGGACAGGTAAGTTCAGGGCCGGCTCTACAGTTTTCACCGCCCCAAGCAGCATGCTGAAGTGCTGCCACGGGCAGCGGGGGAGTCCGTGTATCCTTAGGTTGGCAGGCAGCTTTCTGCAGCAGCGGCAATTCGGGGGCAGCTTCTATGTTTAGCTGAAGCCGCTGAATTGCCGCCACTGTGGAAACATGCCTGCCGCCCCAAGGGCACACGGACTGCCCCTCCCCAACTGTGGCTGCTTGGGGGCAAAACAACAGGGATTGCTGCCCCTTGCAGATTGCGGCCCCAAGCACTAGCTTGGAATGCTGGTGCCTGGAGCTGGCCCTGGGTAAGTTGAACTAAGATACTTCGATTCGTGTAGCTGAAGTTGCACATCTTAGATCGATCCCCCCCCTCAGTGTAGACCAGCCCTTGGTGTACCCCAGTTCCCGAACTTCCCAGACACATCCCTGTGTGATGTCAAGCCCCTGTCACTGGACACTCACAGTAATTACCAAGTCTCTGGCCTCCAAAGAATCATGTACACACAGCTTACTTGATTCCACTGAGAAGACATACTCTATTATCTCAGCACTGAGATTGACATGATAAAACAAAGAGAAGCTTATTAACAAAGATAGAGTTTTAAGTGATACTGACTACGAGTAGTGGAAACAGAACTGACTGCAAATAAAACAGAAGTATAATGTGCTTCTAAGGGACTAAACACAACTTTAGCAAACTACAATCCTTTGGCTAAAGCAGTTTTCTTACCCTCAAAGTTTTTCTGGAGAGCTGGCTGATTTTCTATCAAATCAGGATCCAGGTTTTTATGACTCCCTCATGCCCTACCAGGGGTCTCCTTGGTAAATGGATAACAAAATATCATTTTGCTTTTCATTAGCTCTCCCCATAACTCGCTGTTTTGATGCCAGAGACAATAAAATCTCAAGTGCCTTCTCATGCTAATTTCATATCTCCCCACCCCACCAATATGTCTTTTCCTGTTGAGTTACACAAAAATGCAGCTTCCTTTGTGTTGGTTTCCCAATGCTTAATTTACACTAGAGGCAGGAAAATAACTTCCTTCCCTCTTGCCTGGAAGAAAACCTGTTTTTCCCTGCATCTGGTAATAGAGTTTAATGTATAATATCAGGAACTATCCATAATGCCTCATATAGCATTAATACATACATTTCACAATTATATTAGTGACCAGTGTTTCACTGGCTTTCATTTGATACCTAACAAGACACTTGTTGGATAAACACTATGACAGCAATGTGCTGGTGTAAAGAGTTTGTCAGGCCTGACAAGAGTTGCTGACACAGAGTAGTGAATCACCAATGGGCCTCTGTGTCACAGTCTACCCAGTGTGTGGGTGAAATCCTGGCCCCGTTGAAGTTAAAGGCAAAACTCCCCTTGACTTCAATGAAGCTAGGATTTCTCCCTATATCTCAAGTGCAAAGACAGTACTAATAAGACTAATGTCATGAGACTCAGTCAAGAAACTTCACAAATGTTTAAAACACATAAATGTCACAATAGTTACCAGAAGTTCAGCAAAATGCAGACGCTGTTTGGTCTATACTTCAATGAACTGTAAAGGACCATACCTTACTACACCCATACTGGAATCTTGGACCAAGAATATCTCCATTAACCTGAAAGGGAAACTATATTTAAAAATACATTTATGACACACAAGCATATTTGTCAGGCAATATTTACCCTGAAGCAAATCTGTTTTCCTAGAATATTTAACATTTATAGTTAAAAGATCAAAATTTGCTTCGTGCAGGTTGTGTGTTACAGTTAGTCCAAGAATCTGTTAAGTCTTCTGTCTCTTCCCGTTCCTTGTGCATCCACTCCAACAATGGGGCTGGCACCCACGGCCACTCTTGGGGCATGCCAGAACCCAGATGCCAAGTTTTTGAAGATTCCAGGAGCAACATCTGGCTACTTGGTGAGTTCTAAAGGCAGTTGTTCTAGCAGATATCAAACAGCCTCTGGGTCTGTCACATGGTCAAACTGTTCTTGGAGTATCTATGCTCTCTTGACATCCTAGGAAAAGTTCTCTTTCTACTTGCCTCGGATTTATCAAATGTGTGTATTTTTTACCAAATAAATACTAAAACATGTGGAAAACCTTTATTTGTGGTAAACAAGGATGCTTCTTTATACAGTAACCAATAACTTTTTCCTATAACCCATGCAGGATTAATTACAACATACATAAGTGCCATTTTAAATCATCTCTGTTTCATTTTTAGCATAAAACTCTCTTTGTAAGAGTAGATCATTGAATTGACAAGTTTCAATCCAATGCTCATTTTTGTTTTAAAAAAAATTAGTCTGATCAGTAAAACTGAAAAAATATTAGACAAAACTGGAAGTTTTCATCTTTTAAATGCATTTTTGTACCTTGGTATTTTAGAAATGGAATGAAGCAAGACTGTTAATCCAAAATGTGCTCTAATTGCTTCTGGTAATATAAAAATACAAAGTGGTGGGGATATTAAACTTTGAAAGTGGCTATTGTATTTGAGTAGTAAGTCCTGATCATAGCATTCTTATTTCAGCAGGATTTTTACTATGCGTATGCAGTGTAATTCACTTGCCAAGATATATACTTGCCTCTCAAAAGCGTTAATGGAAAAGTTAAGGGCTTTTGAATTAATGGTAAACTTGGTCCTTTTAAGTGTTGGAAACATATTCACATGATAGGCTCTAAAGATTTGTTCAAAGACAATGAATTCTGTCATGTCATCAGTGCTTCATTCCATACTTACTTCAAGTGCAAGGCACACTGCTTGAGCTTGCCTTCCCTAATAAAAAAACATAGTGTATCATACATACAGTAAAAAAATAATTAGTAAATATATATACGGCCACGTGCAATTTTCCCCCGGTGAGAGGAAGAGAGAAAGAAAGGAAGGACAAGATTTGACATATGCTAGTCATATTACTTAGTGTTCTACTTAAAGGTGCTCAGCAAACATTGTGGATGACAATAGACACTTTTCTCTTACAATTCTAAATCTCAGTGGGTCAAATCCAAAAAAGCTATGGCAGGGGGAAGTATTCTAAGCACTCCATGGGCTTGAATGTGGAGAGCTGTGCTACATAGTTTCCCCTACCTTGCTGAGGATGAAGTAATGGTTAACAGTAATAATGCTGTGGAACCAAGCAGAAGCCAGTTGTTCACAAGGGTAAGAATAATATGTTTAAAAAGGGCATATCCAGAAAATGTATTCAAAGATAAATATAAAACATGTGCCGACAATTACAGAAAGAAAAACAATCAGAAATCCAAAGTGGTTACAAAAGCATGAATTGTATAAACCACAATAGATCATTTGATGTTATTATATTGGTTGGGGGCCTATTTGTGGGGCATGATCAGAGTTGGGTATGTCGCAAGTTCATGGATTCAGGAAAGGGTTCATTCTGGCACAGAGCCAGTATTGGGGCAGGTTTATGAGCCCAAGCTAGTTCATGTGCAAGGATGAAGAAGACCAGGTAGGGTATAATATTAAGGTTGGATTGTGGATTTGGGATCAGCTTGTAGGCCTTGGCTAAGGTTGACATATTGCAAGTCATGGGCCTGAGCTAAGACTGAGTTTGAAACTGGTTTGTGGGCCCCTCTAAAGGTCAGGATTTACATTACATCATTTACTCTGGTTAGCATTTATGACTATCCATGGGCCAGTGTTAGGGTTAATACTGAAGCTAATTCATACAAAAGAAGTTGTTGACAGTTTGTGAGTTAGGGCTAAGGTATAGCTGGGTCCTCTTCATGGACAAGATCAAGTTTGTGGAGCAAGGTTTGGGTTAGGAGACATAGACTTGGGCTCTGGTTAAGTTTATAGCCAGTTCATAGGCCTATGCCAGGCCCATGCTGTAAAAAGAAGTGTAGCATGTGACCCTCCTCTTCAAAGAGGACTATGTTGGCATGTGCCTAAACATAACCTCAGCCTGTTTAGACACATTCCCACTGGGGTTTGGAGAATCTCCAGAAGCCCTCCCCAGCACTCATGTGTAAAGAGCTGCTTTTTGGCAGCCTTCTATATAAGTATACAGGGGAAGGGGCAGGCTGTGGGGTGGCTGTTAGGGATATTCTGCTCCACACAGAAGCTAGCAAGTGCAGTGAAAGGGCTGGTGGCTGATCATACCCACTACCTGGTCAAGCATGCTCCTGTAAGGCTGTTGAGCACCAGCAGGCATAACAGAGTCCCCCCTCACAGCAACCTCTTGAGCGCTGGGTTGGAATCTCCTTGTGCTGCTGCATAAGTTCACAAGTGTTTTGTGGGAAGAAGCTCACTAAACACGCTTCTCCCAGCTAACGAAGGCCCAGATCACAGGGCAGGATATGGCCTGCAGTAAGAGGCTTTGAATACATTTGTTGTTGTTCTTTGTTTGTGTATTAGAAGCCATTCCATCTAAATTAGTTCAAAATAACTGAGGTTAGCTTCCTAGACAAATAGACTGGGAAGAATTCTGGCACCAGAAGAATGGATATGTAAATCTGGGAAAAGTTTCTTTAATGTCAAAATAGAGCTGAACTCTAATAGGATGAGCAATTCATTATGATTAACAACTGATGTCATTAATTTTCTTAGTATACAGGCAAAAACAGTACTCAAAGTAACCGGATTTATAAATAACTAAATACAAGAGCCCATCTTGTCCCTCTTGCAGCAAAGCCATTGGGACAGAACTCCTGGAATCTTGGACACGATCACACTAAGGGGTGCTAGCCCCTCTCACTGCCACATCTACATTCTGTTGTTAGTGTTCTGGCAGGATCAGAGGTAGTGCGGGTATGGCCCCTCAAACTGAGAATAACATCCCCTGCTCGAAGTATAGACCTACACTCAGAGTCACAAGCTGCCTTCCAGCCTGTCCTAAGGACAACAGCAATATGCTGACCCTTCCTTGGGGCTCACAACAAAGCCATAGTTCTGGCTTGTTAAACTTCACCTTGTCAAAAGCAACGGGTAGAGTAATTTATATTCTAACATTCATCTGTTTTATTATTTTTATTTGTGTTTGTACTGTGGTCCCCACTCCTACTACTTCTATTCTATTCAGGAATAAGCCCCATTCCTTATTGCAGCAGCAGGAAACAGCCAGGTTCTTGAAGTCATAAGAGTTCTAGCAGAAGGCAAGGTCTATGGGGCAATATCAAGGCCCATTTAATGGTTGAGAATTGCCTACCTCCAACTTAAATTGAATTGGCTCATTAGAACTGACCCCTGACTTGGTAAGGCAACTCCCATCTTTTCATATGCTGTGTATTTATACCGCCCTACTGTATGTTCCACTCCATGCATCTGATGAAGTGGATTTTTGGCCATGAAAGCTTATGCTCAAATAAATTTGTTAGTCTCTAAAGTGCCACAAGGACTCCTCGGTGTTTTTGCTGATATAGACTAACCCGGCTACCACTCTGAAACCTAACACCTTCAAAAATTAAGCTTGTTTTCTTGAAAGAGAAGACTATGAAGCTAAGTCCTCACACTCTGGTGCTTACTCAGACAGGGTCTCTTCTCTTCTCAATGCACAGTCAACTTGTGAAATTTATTGCCAGGGGATGTTTTGAAGCCAAAACTATAATGGGGTTCAAAAAAGAATTAGATAAGTTCATGGAGGATAAGTCCATCAATAGTTATGAGCCAAGAGAATCAGGGATACAATCACATGCTCTGGGGTTCTAGCCTGTGACTGCCAGAAGCTGGGAATGGATGGCACGGGATGGATCACTTGATGATTGCCTGTTCTGTTCAGTCCCTCAGAGGCACCTGACACTGGCCACTGTCAGAAGACAGGATACTGGGCTAGATGGACCATTGGTCTGACCCAGTAAGGCCATTCTGATGTTCTCAGAATCTTCTGCAAAAATTCTACAAGTGAATGACCTTTTCTTAAAAGTACAGCTCCCATTAACAAAAATATACACGAACAAATCAACAACAAAAACTATTCAGACATCCAAATTGATTCCTAGCTGCAAAGCATTGCAATGTAGAACCATTTCAACAATTATAATTATTCTACAGGTGCTATAAAAACCCTAAGAGAGAGAGAAAATAAAATTGAAAAGTATAGCAGAATTTGAAGTAGTATGCCAATACAATTTCTTTATGTAGATAGAAAAAATCCTTGTCATAACAGAGATAAATCTTTCCAATCAATGTATACATTACAAATGATAATAGTGTTTAAGGTTAATATCTGAGATATGCAAACTTTAAACAGTATTTAAGAAGTTTTACAAGACTGTGAGATCTTTACTCACACTTGGTGAGCAGTTACTCACAAAACTAGTCCCACTGACCCACTTATCCCTTGGTTATTTTGTCTCACATTTGTTAGCCAAGTTGCAAATTTACCAGTAGAAATAATATAATATTCCTCCTTTAGACATTAACATACTTTAAGGTGGCTCTGCAGTTAGTGAAAGGGATGTACAAAATATAGTATTTTCCATTGTGTAGCATAAGCCAAATGCACCGCAATGAAGTGCTGGTCCAGATTTGGATTGACAAATGTATGAAAATTCTTTGAAAAATACTGTAGGTCTACAGAAACAATTTTCAGCCTCCTCTTGAATTCAAACAACTTGACCTCTCTTGGAAATTTCTGCTTTTTAGAACTGGGTCATGATGACATGAACTGATCAAATAATTTTGAAATATATGGTGGTTTTCCTTCTGCATAGAGAAAACTCTTCTTGTCTGCACTCATATGAAATGTAGCATATTTCACAAAGGCCAAATAAAATTCTGTAGTATCACCAAATGACTGTAAATAACAGTATGAGATGGGATATTCATTATTTTAGATTTGCATTTTATAATAAAACACATAGTATTTCCCTATGAACAGAGACATTTGAAAAGGAATTTCTTTGACAATGTGCATTATAAAGCACAACACAGATATGACTTAACAGATATTTTCTCTATCCCACTAAACCAAAATGTTTAAATTCAATGCAAAGTTTGAAGCTAACAGGAACTTTGCCTGAGTAAAGACTGCAGGACAAAGCCATATTTTTTATCTAAGAAAATCACACTCACAAGAGACATTCTTGGTGTTGTCATTGGGTTCGTTTGCATAGAGACAAAGGCTTTAAACTACTTTTGCTTTCTGCTGATCCTGGGATAGATTTACAGAGTCTGACCCCTGGCAAAAATTAGAATAGCTTGAAAGCTGCTCTTATTTATTCTGGCTGTCATGGGCTCCAGGGCTGTGCTGGTGAATCACAGGAATGCCCCAGCCATGCCCCTTTGGTAGTGATGAGGAAGGAGAAGGACCACTTCAATGGCTCTGTGTCACACAATGATTCTTCTAAGGCAGCGGAATCTTCAGGTAGCCAGTTAAGCCAGCTTTAGGGTTGTTTTACATTATCAAAGAACTGTAGAACAACCAGAACACTCTGGGGTACTTTCACAGGAGGCCCAGCGTTTATCCCACTTATGAAATACAATCGGCAACCTAAACAGGCATTGAATTATAATAATCTGAAATATCACTCCACTGCTCCAACTGGACACAGGCCTTCTACTGTATTGATTCACAGTAATCACGTTTTGAAATGTTGTTTACAGAGAGACTGACTGTCACATTAGATGATTCTAAATTTTCAGAGCAATATGCAGGGTTTTACAATTGCTGCTCTCACTAGAGTTAACAAGAGTCTGCATAGTTAAATCCAGTCATTGCTTTGACAGTGTTTAATACCCTTAATTCTTCACACACAGATCAAATGCTGGTAGGGGAAAACACCTGCTTCTGCTCATATATTATGGAAAAAAACAAAGATTAGAAATGGGTCTGAGTTGCAGAATTTGGATGCAGACTTCAAAACAACCTGAAGATCAGGGGCCTCTCTCTCACACACACAGATACACAAAACTCTCACCATGGTATCTAAGTGTCATTTGATTCAGCTTGTTAAAAAGATCATGAGATCCTGAAAAATTGTAGATTTTGTTCAGCTTCAACTTCTGGCACCAACCACCTCAACGTGTAGCATTATTTGTATCTGGGGCTTGGTCTACACTACAAAGTTTAGTCGTCATAAGTCAACTCACGATAACCTAACTGTGTATGTGTCTATGCCACAACTTGTCTGCGATTGACATAAGCACCCTGTTACATCAACTCTATAACCCTACCTCCCCAAGAAACACAGAGTCACAGTTGACCTACTTAAGTGGAACAGTGCAAGTGTACACATTGCATTATGTGTGTCAACCCTAACAGTCCTCCAGCAGCTGTCCCACAATGCGCCTGTTCTCATGATAGTAACTACTCCAGTCACAGTTTTGAATTTCACTGCCTAGAGGGTCACAGAAACCAGAAGCCCCCCTTCTCCTTTAAGCCCTCCTGCTTGTTTTTGAAATGCCTTTTCCTGATTACCTGGTTTGGTGAGCACACCTTGCAGATAACCTTTGTTGTGTGCATCTGGTCACGTCAGTTCCTTGCACACAAAGCCCTACTAGATATGCTCCTGGGCCTATGAAGAGAAGAGGCTGTGCAAGCACAGCTATGGACTAACAGTAGAAACACTGATATCTATGAGCAGATTGCTCAGGGGATGGTGAAACGGGTTCACAACAGGGATGAGCAGTAGTGCTGAGCACCAGCAAGGGAACTTCACCAAGGATACCTGAAGGCAAGCGAGCACACAAGAAATCTGGTACTGCCCAACAGTCCTGCCCCTTTTATAAGGAACTGCATGCCAGGCATGTCTGTGATCCAACCAGCCCCTGCATACACCAACGGACACTTCTCAGGAGCCAGCGGTTGAGATCCCTTCTATAAACAGTGAGGAGGAGGAGGGAGACATAGCAGGGAACTCAAATCTTGCCATGAGCCAAGAGTCAAGCAATACCACTAGGTGAGTGCAGCTGAGCCTGTGGCAGAAGCGGAAGGGCGCTTGGGTAAGTATGTACATGCATTACTCCTTAAAATATTCCCCCCGCCCTTTTCATTGCCCCAAACCTCATTTCCCTCCCTTGGTTTCTCCACCCTCCAGCCCTTCTTCTCCATTTAAAAGTGGTGCCCATCTCATCTGCAAGTTTAGAAAACACAGGCATTGAGTTTTCATTGCTTACTTTACTTGTATAATTAGAACCTAATACAAAATACTTAGGGAAAATGTTAGGGAATAAATTCAAAAATAGCAGTCTGGCAATCTGATTACACAATTCACATCAGATCAGTGTGCTGTTGTAAGGAGGAAATTTTGTTAAGCCAGTAACATGCCTAAACCACTGCCCGCAGCTGGAATACCAGTTGTTATGCTTATTGTTGAAATAAGATCTTTGTAGCAGCCTTAGCACAACAAACAGACCAAGAGGGGAGGGGGAAGTGAGTGACCACAAAGAGTAAACAATGACCTTGTGCCCTCCTGACTTGAGTTTTTTCCGAAGCATGCAGTTTTGCAAGACAGAAAGTCTAGTAACATTTAATTATTGCTATGTGAAATACAACTGGTTAACTGATGGAATACTACAGGCTGGAAAACTCCACACTTCTGCTTAGCAGTTTTTTTGATGAACAAGCTATGTAATACTAACAAATTGGGTATAAAAAGAGAAAGAAATCTGGACTCAGTGAACACTGAACACCTCTCAAATTCCCGTGCAGATGGAAAGCTGGCCACTGGAAATCTACAGTTATCCACTTGAGACCGCCAAGACCCTGGGTAAATATGAATCTGGGTGTAATCTGGGGTGCTCTACTGACCTGTTGCAGATGTATGTAAGTGCTCCGGACTAAATAAAGTAGAAGCTTTGAGTGAAAGCACTTGTTTGCCTGCTTGCATCAACTATCAGCCAATGGCCATGTCCCCATTGATTTATTTCCTGCCACCACCTCACAGAGAGTAAGGTTACCAAGAGCTTTGGGTTCAACAAAAGCTTAGGTAACACTGTGCTCAGGTAGCGGTAGAACAAACAAAGGTAGAGTGTGTGTCCCCATTTCCATTCTTTGGTTTGTTGGGCTTGGAGGGGGGGACATGTGGAGTACTTTATCTCAGTAGGGATGTCCCTTTTAGTCTCTTGACAAATCTCCATGAAACTTTCATGGAGATACTCTGCAATCCTCTCCTGAAGATTTCTATGGATGGCAACCTTGTTTCTCCAACAGCTAAATGAGACTTTCCCATGCCACTCAGCAATAAATTTGGCTGCCACCACTGCAGTAAATGGGCTAGAAGTAAATGGGCCCAGGTGGCTTCAGGACACCAGCAGGAGCTGGGTTCTCTGTGCCTTTGATATCTCATTCCTGAGGGTGACACCCAAAATCACCACTGCCTGTGAAAATATTGCCAATATTCACTGCACTTTCCCTATACTTATACCTGGCGAAGGGCGCCCAGCATTTAAAGCCACTCAGCAGATCACCCCCACTCCTCTCCTCCAGGCTAGGTTGTACTCACCATAGTTTGAACTGCAGAGCAGTGCTGTAATGAGGGATAGCTCAGTGTTTTGAGCATTGGCCTGCTAAACCCAGGATTGTGAATTCAATCCTTGAGGGGGCCATTTGGGGAACTGGGGTAAAAATCTGGGGCTTGGTCCTGCTTTGAGCAGGGAGTTGGACTAGATGACCTCTGGGAGGTCCCTTCCAACCCTGAGATTTTATGATTAGCATTTCTTATTCAAAAGTATTTATGGGAACGATGTAAGGAAGTTTTAACACTTATCTTTCCCTTTCTGTTGTGACTATAAATCTAATAGTGTATCTGTCTGTTTTAATCAGCAGCCACTGGCATGCCTGCGGAATATCCCACGCTGAGGAGAAAGAAAAGGAGTAGGGAGAATACGTTCTTTGAGATCCTCTAAGGCTTCAGGCTGTGAGTACAGGGCCTGGAGAGTCCATATGAACACTACCATGAAAAAAAGACCAAGAATGGAGACAACAGTTGCTGCAGGACTGAGAGGGACATTGGGAAATGCACCAGAACATCAAGGGTTTGTTCAAGCAAAAATCTCAGGTGTTGCAGAGCATTATTGACTCACATGCCCACAGACCCTGGACTCAGCAGCTTTTTCAATCCTTGGAGAACTCCAGGGTCAGTGCTCCCTACATCCTCAACATACCAGTTGGCAGCATGACATTCAGCCTTACCCTTGTCACTCTACGCTGGGGGACAATAAGAAGAAACATAGCTATACATATACTAACCTGTGAAAACCGCAGGTTGGTATATATGTAGCCACAGCCCACTATACTGTACTAGGTTTTAGATACATGAATATAAATATTCACTGTTTACTTCCGTTTTTACTTGGGGTTTTAAAGTCTGGTTCACCCTGTTACCATACTGGTAAGAGGTTTTTAACCTTGTGTGTTTATTTGCACTTTAAATTTTGTTGCTTGTTTCTTTGCACACAATACAATTCTATTTTGAACCTCAGAGTGTCTTTATTAGTTTACAACACCAAGCATTACAAACTTCATAGCAGGAGGCAAAGATCCATTTATATTTAATTTCTGTACACACAAGAGACACTTTCATAAAAGCATTAGACAACACTACCATGGCTGATTGTTAAAATGGTCTTTTAAAGCCTTCCTCAGCTGTATAGCTCTATGGTCGGTTCTTCTAACGGCTCTTGTGCCTGACAGTTCATGTTCAGCAGACAGCCAGTCCACTTCATCCCTCTGCCTTGGAGATTCCACTGCTTTGCCTCAAAGATATTATGCAATACACAACATGCAGCTATAACTATGGGAATGTTTGGATCTTAGCAATGCAGTTTAGTGAGTAAACAGCACCAGCATCTCTTCAGTCTACCAAAAGCACATTCAACAGTCATTCTGCACCTGCTGAACCAGTAGCTGAATCTTTCTTTGATGCTGTCGAGGAGACCAGCATATAGCTTCAGGAACCAGGGGAGGAAAAAGTAGGCTGGGTCCCCCAGAATTGCTATTGGTTACTGACTAATTTATAACTCTCCGGGTCCCAGGGGCGGCTCCAGGCCCCAGCACGCCAAGCGCGTGCTTGGGGTGGCATGCTGCGGGGGGCACTCTGCGGGTTGCTGGGAGGGCAGCAGGCAGGGCTCTAGTGGACCTTCCGCAGGCACGCCTGCGGAGGGTCCACTGGTCCTGCAGCTTTGGTGGAGCCGTGGGACCAACAGACCCTCCACAGGCATGCCTGTGGGAGGTCCACCAGAGCCGCGGGACCCACGACCAGCAGAGTTCCCCCCGCGCCATTCCACCATGCTTGGGGGGGTGAAATGTCTAGATCCACCCCTGCCGGGTCCTCTTTATTCTCCTTTTTTAAGACAGGTACTATATTTGCCTTTCTCCTGTCTTCTGGAACCTTACTCATCCTCCATGACATTTAAAAGATAATTGTTAATGGTTTTGAGATTGCTTCAGCTAGTTCTTTAGGTAGCCTAGGACAGTGATTCTCAAACTTTTTTTTTCCATGGACCACTTGAAAATTACTGAGGGTCTCGGCAGACCACTTAATGATTTTTCCAAATGTTGTTTGTACCATTAGCTAACTATTGTAAAGTACTTTGGATAAAAGAATTATATAAAAAAACCTTAATAATTGTTTTTTTGTTCTACAAAAGGACACAACTCATATTTTAATATCAGTAGTCTTACCTTTCTAATGTGATGGATGTGCCCTCTCTCCCCTGCCATGACATCCCTTGAGCTGGGTTTGGGAAGGAAGGGGGTCTCTCCCTCTCTCCCCCACCGCAGCAGCCCCTGAGCTGGGGCTGGGAAGGAGGGCCATCTCTCCCCAGCAGCCACAGCCCTGGAGCTGGGGAAAGTTGCCTCTTTCTCTAGCTGCCACAGCCCTGCACATCCCAAATTCCTCCCACCCCTGCTTCTCACCCCACAGCCCCCTCCCACCTACCGCCTATTCCCCCAAAGGCCACCACCTCACCTTACATGTGTGTCTTCTCCAGGGTCCAGGCACCTAATTTAGGTGGGTAGCCCTTCATTCTCTTGTGTGCAGCCGCCCAGGCACGCACCTTAGAGGGAACTATCTGCGGACCACTTTAATGGAGCTCAGTGGTCTGCAGCTCACAGTTTGAGAATCACTGCCCTAGGATGAATTTAATCAGGCTTTGCTGATTTCACTACATCTAACTTATCTAAATATTATTCAATTTGTTCTTCTCCTATTTTGGCTTCCATTCCTTCTTGTTGTTAATACTGTGTTGAGTACCTGTTCAGAACCAAACAGTTTTAGTGAAAACCGAAGCAAAATAAGTGTTAAAAACTTCAGCTTTCTTGATATCATCAGCTATTAGCTCTCCTTCCCAATTTCTTCCCAACTAAGTAGACACTTTCCTTCATTTTTCTCTTGCTCCAAATGTATTTAAAGAACCTCTTCTTATTGCTTTTTATGTCCCTTGCTAAGTTTTGTGCTTTACCCTTTCTGATTTTGTTCCTACATGCTTGTGCTATTCTTTTGTACTCATCCTAATAAATCTGTCCATGTTTCCACTTTTTGTAGGATTCCTTTTTGATTTTCAGGTCATTAAAGAGCTCCTGATGTATCCATCTTGTCCTCTTACTATTCCTCTTATCCTTCCTTTGTGTTGTGATAATATTAAAGGCACAGCTACAAATTGTTTCCTTAAGAAACTGCCAGATCTCCTGAATAACTTTTTCCCTTAGATTTTCTTCCAATGGGACATCATACTAGTTCTCTGGCTGATAAAAATCTGCTTTTTTAAAGCCCTTTGTCCTTATTTTGCTGCTCTTACCTCTTCCTTTCCTTAGAATCATGAAATCTATCATTTCATGATTACTTTCACCCAAATTGCCTTCCATTTCTTCAGATTTCTTCCTGTTTGTCAGAATCAAGTTTAAATTGCCTATCCCCCTAGTTACTTCCTCCAATTTCTGGAACTAAGAGTCGTCCCCAATACATTCCAAGAACTTATTGGAAATTGAGTGTTTTTTCATATTACTTTTCCAACAGATGTCTGGGTAGTTTTAAGTCCCGCATTGCTTCCAGGTCTATTGTTTGTTCTACAAATGCATCTTGAAGTCTAATGCAACACCTCCTCCCTTTTTACCCTGCCTGTCCTTCCTGAACAAGGTATACCCCTCTATACCCGTGTTCCAGTCTGGAGACTCATCCCACTTAGTTTCTGTAATGCCAAGTAAGTCATAACTTAGCTTATATACTAATACTTCCAGTTCTTCCTGTTTATTTCCCGTACTCCCTGCATTTGTGTATAGACATCTAAGATGTTGAGCAGATGCACCTATTTATTTTCCTCATTTCTGCTATGACTATTGTAATTTTCCATGTCTCCTCTGCCCTCCCAATATCTAACCCTCTGTTAAGGTAATTTTTTGTAATACTTACTGTGGGCTTCTGTCACCTGCCCCCTTTGAATCTAATTTAAACCCTTCTCACAGGGTTGATGAGTCTGTGTGTGAAGATGCTGTTCCCCTTCTTGGTCAAGTGGACCCCATCTTTTCCCCAAAGACATTCTTCTTGGAACAGCATCCTATGGTTGTGGAACCTGAAGCGCTCCCATTGACATCTGCACAGCTATGCACTCATCTCTAGGTGGGCATGTTTCTGCTTGGGCCCTTACCCTCAACCAGGAGGATGGACAACTGCACTGCTGATCCATTCACCCTACCTCCTAGAGCCTTGTAGTCACTGCTGATCTGCTCAGGGTCAGATCTAGCAGTATCATCAGTGCCCACATGGATGAGCGTAGGTAATGATCAGAGGGACAGATGAGTCTCGATAACCTTTCTATAATGGTTCACACTTCGGCTCCTGACAGGCAGCACACTTGCTGGGACATTAAGCTAGGTCAGCAGATGGAAGCCTCTGTTCCCCTCACAGGGGACTCCCTGACCACTAGCACTCTACACCTCCTCCTCTCAGGTGTGGTGGCCATCGGCTTACCAGACTTGGGGGCAAATGGCTTCTCCTCTTCCTCCTCAAGCATTAGAGTCTGCTCCTCACCTTCTGCTGCTAGTACAACATACCAGTTCATGATCTCGATGGATGGCAGACCTAAGTGGGTACATGCAGAGCTGACCAAGCACCCAAGTGTGCATGCACCTGAGCACTATACAAAAAAGTCAGTGGCTATACACCAATGTAACTTGTGTTGACTGAACTTTATAATGTAGACATAGCTGTGGTGTGAATTTTGGCCCATCTCTATTGATACTTCAGACATGTTTACCCTAGACCGTTTTACCTCAATTTAACTGATTGCTAATTAACTCAAGGCAATGAACACATTTGTAAAGGTTAACGTGGACACTCCCCAAGCCTTTGTTCCAGGATAGCAATGTGTGGTTTATCAGGGTAAACTACATCAAGTTATGTGGCAATCCATTAACTCAAGGTAAAAAAAAAATGGCACGTGTAGACAAACGCTTAACTTTGGGGAGATCTTCTGGTGGGTCACCATAATAGAGGATTCCCAGCGACAGAAGGATAGATAGTGTGAGGCAGATCACTGGGAGGTCAGATGCTAGTGCTCAAAGCTAGAATGAATCGAGAAGTCTTCCAATAATTCTTCTATGATGTCACCAATATTCAGATACAAATAAATGGATTTCACAAACTATAATGTGGGGTTACAGGGATTCCACCATCTAACCTGTGAATGGGGGAAATCCCTCTTCAAACTAATCTTTACACTCAGCATATTTCTCAATCCTCTCTCCCTTCCCCCACACCCACATGGGGGTTAGAGGATACCAAGTCTCAGGAGACATCAGGTCTCCCCTTCTCCTTACCAGACAAAAGGTCTCTCAGCCATATCCCAGGTCTCATTTACCTCTGGGAGCTGGCCCTTTTAGCCTTTATCCATATTGGATACTGGCTGCAAGCTGCAATTAACTACACATTCCTATATTATCTCCTTGCATTAAGTTCCTATTCTTACTCCTTTTAGCCTAAAGCGTATCTCCACTATACGGTGAGAAAGGTGAAAAACCCTCTGGGTGCCTACCAACATGGTCCAATGGGAAAAAAAAATCCTTCTTGATACCGAAACTCCCATTGACTTCCATAGGGTCAGAATTTCACCCTTGGTCTGGATTGTTTAAACAATTTAAGAACATAATTACCAAAAATATCGTAATTCCAAGAATTGGCCATGCTATTTATTTCCAAGAACATTTTGTCATTAGAAAACCATTGATTAACATAAGACCATTGTTATAGCAAACAAGAAGTGATACATATGACAAATGTCTTATATGATTAAGTATCAGAGGGGTAGCCGTGTTAGTCTGGATCTGTAGAAGCAGCAGAGAATCCTGTGGCACCTTATAGACTAACAGACGTTTGGGAGCATAAGCTTTCATGGGTGAATACCCACTTCGTCAGACGCATGTCTCAGGACTCTTTGTTGCTTTTTATATGATTAAATTATGCATTGTAGCCTATTGGCTGTTGTGATAATTTGCAAGCGAAGAACACTCTTAGTGTGTCCTTCTATTATAATTTAACCTAATGCTACTTCATCATAGTTATAGAAACAGAAAATTAAGTTACAGGTAATAGAGAAAGAGAGTCAGCAATCACGGAACAAAAATCCACAAGGAAGTGAGAAATTGTCCCTAATTCTGTAGTATGTCCTTCAGAGATCAGCACACACCCTCTGGTCTTCTTGAACAGATGCAAAATGGTCTCTGTGATTCACTGATTGTATCTAAAATTATTTCCTACTGGCTGCACTCTAAAGGCCCTTCCACTTTTGCACAGTCAGAATTTCTCTGAGAAATTTCTTACAGAATCATCTCACAGTCTCACTTCGTGACCCAAGACCAGTAAACAGAGTGTCAGACGCATGTCATCTTTTCCTTCCTCAATATGGTAAGGATAGAGACATAGCCCTTCAGAAATGCCCAGGCAGAACTTCCTTTAAAGCAACCTTTGCACTCTATAATAACAGAGCTTTACTGACAAGGTTAATTTACACCAGCGAAAATGCAAAAGAATTTATTATTTAAGGGGAAGATTTTCAAAAGCACCCAAAGGCATGCATCTGTCACATAAAATTAATAGGTGTAAAGTATCTACTCCTTTAGATGCTTTGGAAATCCCATTCTAAATATTTAGCCACCACACAAGGTACTTTGATGAGTAGATGTAAGATAGAAGAATTCTGTCATTCATAAATAAGAAAATGGTGGTTTCTTATTATTAGTGTGTATTACCCTGCTGAAATTCTCTGAACCTTTTAAGAGACTCTCTTTGTCTATCATGCCCCATCCATCTACAAATGGAGACCCTCCAAAGTCCTTTTTCATTTGCAGCTTGTTTACATAAAGCTTCCTGTTATTAGAATCCTTGCGGGAAGCTCTTGCTGTGTACTTTGTTGTTGGATTATGCGAGGAAACTCTGCCACTGAATTACAGTGATGCTGCAAAGTTGCACCTTGAACCGATTATCACTGATATGTCCCTATAATGAAAGTTGCTCATGACTCCAATAAAGGAATCTATTTTAAATACTAATGTATAACTGGAGTTTCTGGAATTTCAAGTTCATAAGAACTTAAAAACTCAAAGTAAAAGCTGGTGAAACCTGTTTCCTAGCAAATCATCTAGTTTTATCACTGTTCCCTTTTGCCAACAAACCCTGGGAGCTCTTTAGGTGCCTTCTAAGGGGATCCCATGGCCTTTGACCTCATTGATGAAATACTGGCAAAGTGGCTGCTATCACACCCCCCTCACTCTATCACTCCTGACTCTGATTTGTTCTGTCAACTTACATCTTTGAGGAGCTGACCAAGTAGGAATGTTATCTATAAAGTCAGCTCAGTTGGGGGTCTCTCGGATCACAGTCTGAGTTAAGTCAAAGTGCATCAGCCAGGTGAAGGATTCATTCTGTGAGGTTCGGAAGAACTATGAGCCTCATTTTACAAGAGGGGAACTGAGCCACTGAGTGACTAAGGCTCAGATCCATGAAGGAACTTAAGTATGGCAATTCAGGGCACTCACCTCAGAGGTGGCAGATCCCTGCTCAAATCCCTTCTCCCACTCAGGAGGAGGGGACATGTGAACCAGTGGTCTCTTTACACCCTGGGTGAGTACCCTATCCACTAGACTAAGGGTTGTAAGAGAGAGCTGCCTCCTCCTCCCCCCAGCTGTTTTGTGTCAACTCACCTGAAAGGCCAACCTGATAGGCAGCCTTTGAGCACTGCCAGGCCCCTATACACCATTTAAGGGGATAAATGCCTATCTTCCCCAGTTTCTGAATTATTCTGGAGATTAGGCAGGAGATAAGCATCTGGATGCCTAGAGTGAGGCATCAGTGCGCATGCTCAGAGGCAGAAACATAGGCAGCAGCTGAGTGGTAATGTTGTGCATTGCAGTGGTGCCTAAAACCAGGACTTAGGGTATGATTCCATGAGCAAAAAGGGAGGACCTAAGGTCACACAGGAAGTCTCTAGCAGAGTTGGGAATTGAACCTATATCTCCTCCTTCCCAAGCTAGCACCTTAGCCACTAGACCAGTCATCCCCAAGCTTTTTACCTTGCATTCCCCCTTACCCTTGTCCATGCTCCTCCCACCTGGAGCTGGGAGGAAGGCCATGGTTCTGGGAGGTGGGGATGCGGACAGGGGTAAGGGCTGGGGTCACAGCTGAGGGCAAGGGTGAGGGCAAGAGTGGACTGTTGTCCAAGGCTTGCAGCCACAGCTGGGCACGGAGTCCTGGGTGCGGGGTGGCCAAACAGGACCCTGGACAAGGGGCCAGCAGCTCTGGCTGGGAGCAGATTTCCTGCAATGGAGCCAGCAGCCAGGGCCAGGAGCAGAGCTGGGAGGGAACTCCCTCCCTCCTCAGCCATGTCCCCCCAATGTTACTCCACACCCCCCTAGGGAGGCACACCTCACAGACTGAAGACCTCTGCACTAGACCATCGTTTCTCTCTTCCTTTTGAACAGCCCTAAAATAAAATAGCTGTTTCTCTTTTACTCTCTGATACTAAAAAAACCCCCAACAACCTATGAATGCTTTTGGATTATGTGCTCCGGATAGCTCTTATTTTGTTGAAGTTAACAAATCAAAGTCAATTCAATAAATGTAAGGCATTAGTTCTTTGATTTTAAATACATTCACTATAAAAATGGAGGAACTTTACACAAAAAATTATTGCCAGGAACTGCATACAAGATAAGTTTATCTTTACTTTTCCTGGCCCACCACACTGCAGCAGACCATAAGCAGACAATAAATTCTTTCATATCCTCTGTATGCTTAAAAATTATTTATAGTTAATAAAAAGCTAGAATGCCTTACCCTCCTGCTGCTGATGTATTATATTATGTAGTGGGTGCATGAGTATAAGAGGAGAAGAGAATTAATCTGTGGCAAAATTAAATGCATTCATCATAAAATCTAGCCTACAGGAATAAGTTTTACTTGCTCTATCAAAATGTGCTTTCAAATCAAGATTTTCCTTCTGAGGCTTGAAATTGGATGATAGGAAACTGAGGAACATTACAGTAGAGATCACTTACTTTGGGAAACCCACCTAGTTTTGCTTTTTAAAAAGTTCTCCAAGTTCAGCATACTCAAAACTTATGATATTAAGTGTAGTGAAGTCAGTGCAAAAGGAAATAAGTGGAGTTGTGTGAATAACTGATCTTTTGGTTTCGGGGCTTATTAAAAAAATTGTCTCAGGTCAACCAAAAACAAAAAATGTTCAGCAAACCAAAACTATACTATTTCAAACTCCTGCACAATGACTGGATTGAATATCTGACCTCCATTTCACATTGCACTGTCATGCATAGTGCAGTTGATGAAGGATGCATTCATGTATCCTTGCTCATTGTTTTGTACTAAATATGTTAGTGCCAGTCTCTGGCTAGTTTTTCAGGGACCGCTTATTGCTGTATTAAGGGTACCATGCTAAATACAACCACTTTCCTATCCTGTTCATCTTTCCTAACATTTCCAAATGTGCAAAGCCAGTGCAACACAATGAGGACACATATCTTTTCACTTAACTTGCAAATAGGAAATGATCTACAATAAAGACGAGATTATTAATGTCTAGAAAGGAGCTTTCCTATTTGCATGAAATCAATGATCATATAATTGAAAAAGACAGTTTTAATCCCAAAGTAGGTTATTGGATTTCAACATCAGCAAACTGATACCTCAAAACATGATTTGCTAATGAATATTTGAAGTATTTTTAATACCAAAACATATTTTCTTAAGACATTGTTTTAGTTCCTCACTGTGAAACATGGAAGATAAGAATTAGCAGAGACTAGGCATGTTGAAATGAAAAAAATTCAAAAGGAAAAAATACACATAGTTACTGTTGCATGTACACAAAAAGGGATTCAAAATAATCACACTAGTGGTTCCCTACTATTTGGGGATATTATGTTTATAATACTGGAATTAGAAGCAGTCAGTTACTTCATCCTACTCTACTTAACTTTAATCTATTCAGCCCAAACTCCCATGGCAATCAATGGGAGTTTTGCAGAAGAACTGCAAGTTTGATACACAGACATAGTTTGTTGAGCTAAGCCTTCCTTCCCCTATTTACAATGGTATATCTATACTGCAGCATATGGAAAGACACTTGTATCTCTTCTTAATATGATCAAATAGAAACAACAGTGTAATGTTTCTTGAGGGACTTACATGGAAAATATGTCAGGCTCTTGGTTCAGTCCATTTAAGTGTACTATGCTTGGGGCCTCTCCGTCTTTATTTCTATCCTAAATTAATATATTTTTTCCTTTACTTCCCAAAATGCAGGCTTAATGGCTGCACCACATGTATATTTAATCTCACTTGATAGTCAGGGCTACTTCTAATGCTACATGTGTTTGTACAGCACCTAGCACATGGGATTTCTGATATTCACTAGGGCTACCAGGCACTAGTGGAATACAAACAAACATTCTCCTATTTTTCAGGCTTCCAGAGGAATCTGCATTCTTTCTGGCTTGCTTCTTTTCTTTTATGTGCATAATAAGGTTGGGCTCAGTTGTGAATGGAGACAGCAGTTTTGGTGTGCAAGGGCTGCAAGTCACATAGAGCTGTGTGCAAGAACTTCAGGACTGAAGATGAAATGTGTATATAAAAACTACATATTATTATTCATATGTCCAGAAGTAAAGACTGATCCTCCTCATGATAATTTAAAGTTACTTGGTTCACATAGGTTTAAAGATCAGCACCAAAGCCCCAGGAAGTCAATGGATCAGGCCCTAAGCAGAAGTAGAATTGGCCCAAAGTACTCCTTTGAAGAAAGGTAAAACATCTGCTGTTAAATTAGGGTTTGATAGTAACTCACTGAGCCAGATTCTCAGCTGGTGCAAATCAGTGTAAATCCATTGACTTAAATGGAGCTATTTTGATTTATACCTGCTGATAAACTTGCCTCACACATGTATTCTTTATATGTTTTACAGTTGCTTCAGCAATTATCCTAAGTGCAAACGTATTATGCTTAGCAACTAGAAACTTTGTTCAAACTGCTATTGGAGCAATCTAGTGCACAGCAAAAGGGGAAAAAAAAAGCTTGTTTTTCAAAAGTATTTTATAATACCCAAGGGATAATCATCTTCAGCAGGGATGATTTAATAATTATCAGAAAAGAGGGAGAATCCAGCTGCAGGGATTCACATTAATCTTGCTTCAGTTTAGTAGGGGAATTTTTAACAAGGGTCTCTTGGGTATATTATCACTCATGTCCAAAACTGAGGCATAGCACAGAGGCCTACAGTTTACCTAAAAGACCTTATCACATTTTAGAAGTTTTGCAGACTGTATCTGAATAAGAGGTTGTTCCTGCTTACCTGTCTGAAAGGTCATTATCAGCTCTGTTAACTATTACAGGCCAGTGCCTGCAAGAAGCTACTTACACCCCAACATCAGTCTACTGAAATCAGATTATCAGCTTCCTTCAAGTTCAGAACTGACTAGATCCAGAGCTACAATTTTGAATCTGTTTATTCTAACTATATGCTGACCTTTTTTTTTTTTTTTTTTACTCTTAACTCTTTTGAGTCTATTCTTATATTGTTTTCCTGTGGTTGAACTGACCCCTCTCCATTTTTATATCATACCATATTTATGTTTATTTTATTTCAGGAAGTACAGCTATTGCTGAAGTATACAGCTTTTCATATTGTCATGGATTTTCACAGATAGAGGCATTTGTTTAATTCCCTCTTAAGACACTGCTCCCCTCAAAGAGATAGTCATTCCTATACATCTGTTTTCCTATATTTAGCCTGTTCATTAATGCAACAAAACCAAACATGCTAATTAATGATTTAAAAAAAACAACAACACTTTTGCTTGTAGGTGGTATTGATATGATCTCTCCTAAATTTGGGTTCTAGTACTTCTGTTTCCTTCACATTGTCTATAAATGATCAAAATTCATTTCTTAGAAAAAAACCCCACATCATTCATGAATAATTAGCACTGGATATAGTTTTACTGTTAACAGGCAAAAACTAAACAAATTAAAGGAATGACTGGAACAATGCATTTTAGAATATACTTTCTAAAAGGACAACACTCTTTAAAATCAACTTTAAACTCACTCAGACACACACTCAGAGGTTTGCAAATGATGTCTCCATCAATCAGTTTGATCTTTCAACCCTAGAAGAGCATTCTGAGCAACAGCAGGTGGAAAAACCTTCGATTTTCCCTTGCAGAAGTCAGCTTTAGGTTATAGAGGATGCACTGAATCAGCATATCCTATGCTTGCCCTGACTATACCTCCATCCAGGGTAGCACCATTAGCTTTTGCTTTGTTCTGGTCCCTGATACCCCTCCACCCCAAGGCACCAATCCAGCACCTACTGCAATCAAGGAAAGATTCCCATTGACTTCAGTAAAACCGGATCAGGCCTCATTATGGGGGGAAAGGTCACCACTGAAATGTCTTCATGAGTTTGGCTCACTAATTGAATAGGCATAATTAATTGGAAATGTTTTATGGTTTCTACAGGGCTCTGGGCTGAGCAATGCACCTGAAGCAATGGAAGTCATTTCTTCACTGACTCGGCGACTTAAGAAAAAGTTGTGAGCCTGCTGAAGCTTTTAAAAAGTTTTATCATCTATCATCAGCTGTAGATTAGTGTGGAACTAACAGGAGGTGGAGAATTCATGTAAATAACCTCTCCTGTTCTATACTATGCACTGAACAATTACAACATATTTCTTCCCTGCCTTATGCAGCTGAATTCTGAGGGAGAAATCCTGAAGCCACACTAAAGTCAATGGTAAAACTATTTTTTCTCTCTCCCCCTCCATTGAGATAGAAACTGACCCCTTTCTTTGAACAACAATGGATTGAATCAAAGGAGAGGTACTAAATAGTTTATCCACATTACAAAAGAGGAGATCATTACCTCTGTCCACGTTTTCTTCTGCATATTATGCTGTCTGTTAACACTTCTCTCTCCAGTAAAATGTTTGTTTACTGCTTTAATTTTTGTGGAGCCTGCAGATCTCATCCAGCTAGGACAGATAACAGCAGAATTCGATTTCTCCTTGTGCAGCATCTACAGACTTGTTAACTAAGGTACAGTCAGTTATACTGTGCAAACCTGCCGAAGACAATGTGTTTGCTGAGGTGTCACTGGGGGCATAAAATGGTTTGCAGAACCTTTATTATAAGTAACATGTAAGAAGGAAAGAACCAGTTTGATTCCCACAGGAAAAACTACGGTTCCATAACTGACATTCAGAAAAAAATTAAACATTTAACTTGTAGACTGGGCACATTTATTTATTGAACAACAGTAAGTCATGTCATGACCAGGATGTCATTTTTAGAGTCACTTTTCAGAGCAGATCTGCATTGTCAGTCTTCCATGAGCAGCTCCCTTGCCTTCAACACACCAAGAAACAGGCACATGCCTTCAGGCAACATATAAAATCACAGCCATTTGATTTCACACTCTCTGTTAATAGCACCTACCAAACTTTTCAAACGCTAAAAGCTAGATGTGAAAGATGTGCAAGAAAACTAATCAAAGAGGTCTTCAAAGAGGTTCTGTGCAGGAGGTCATGGCAGATTTGGGTTCTATATAAATTATTTCTGATTTCAAAATGAGTGGTTGCTATTTCCATTTGACAAACTGAATATATGAGGGCCTTTCACACAGCTATCAGTGAGAAAAAAAAGCATTAAATAAAATTGAAAATGTGATTGTAAAGCAGAGTCATCAGAAGCAGATTTAATTCCTGAAACTACTTTAAGTTATGTTTAGCTAGATTTCAAGTTGACGTGTATCCCTTTAGCTCTACATTTCCACGTTTTATGTTTTTAAAATGTTTAACCTTTGAATTTTGTTTGTTTAATAAATATTGGAGGCTTTCATGTTCTGTCCGGGAACAAAACAGGCACAAATGCTACATGGAACTTAAAATTATCAACAGGAATACTGTGTACATGCTTTCTTCTTTCACAGCAGATGTTGAATCTTTTATTTATTACTGGTCTAGCTGAAAGTCATGCAAAGGTGTTTACTGTGAAAGGTGCAGATGGAGCAGAAAGAAATGCACTTCAGAACATGAGCCCTTTCGGGAAGAATCTCTGCCAAGATATGCTCTTTCATTTAAGGTGTATCTTTAATTCCCTGGAGACGCCAGGCCAATCCTGGAGGGTTGGCAACCCTAGGATTAACTGTAGCTGGGTGAGAGGCAGGAAGTCAGGGGACAGCATGGCCCTTTGAGGAAACAGAGACTGAGGGGCACAGAAAGCACTGTAAGAGTAGACTTGGAAATTGTGAGAAAGAAAACTGACCACTGTTGTTTGCTTCTACTGTATTCAAAGAAACAGGACTTGGTATACTTTCTTTGAAAATAAACAGGATTGCACCGAAGAGATACCCAACTCTTATCAACAGCTTTTCCCCCTAATAGAAACAACTCTGTGAGTCCCCAAATATTAGCTAACCCAGAGGTACCCAAACTGTGGAGTGTGCCCCTGAAAGGGTTGTGGAAGAATGTTCTGTGGGGTGTGGCAGGGTTCAGGCTAGCCTCCACTGGGGGCAGGAATGGAGCACCACCCAACCCCACTCTGACCCCAGCTCTGCTCCAGACCCAGCTGAGGCCCCAGTTTTGGCTCCTGGCCGTGCTCCAGGTTGCAGGTCCCAGGCCCAACTCTGACTGCGGCTCCTGGCCATAGCTCCAGCCGCGGCTCCTGCCTCTGACCCCGCTCCCGGGGTGTGTGTGTGTGTGCAATCAGATTACATTACAAGTAAGGGGTGGGCATGACATAAGAAGTTTGTGGACCACTGAGCTAACCCCTCAGGTCAAAGCAGTAGTATTTCCTCCTAACTTCTAAGCAAGAGCTTGAAATACCAATTTTGACCCACACTTATTTTGCTAATAGAGTTCTCAGGAAGCTCTAAGAACAATGAAGAAATCTTTCTGGCTCATGAATGTCAATGGAGCTATGATGATTTACAATAGCTGAGGATCTGTTTAAGTAGTTTTCCTATCTTTGGAACATTCACTATGAAGTACTGCATATGAGCCAACAGTGTTACCTTAAGATTAGCTGAGCAGTACTCTTGCTGCTATATAAGTAATTATTTATGGTATAAAATATTATTAATAGCAAAATAAGGGCCTGATCTTTCAAGGTGCTGAACAACTCCTGGAAGTGCTGAGTGTTTTCAGCTCCCGTTGGACTGAAGTCAATTGAAGGCACTCAGCACTTCACAAAAGGGGACACCAAGATGATGCACAAATACAGTACAACCCATTTTATGTCACTTTTCCATTACCTTCAGCGCCATTGATTGTTCTCCTTAGTGACAAGATTTTATGCTTTACACTTGGTAACCCATTTTCCTCACCCTCCTGACCACCGGAATAATGACACCCAGTAATGTCAGCCTCTCTCTGAACCCCAATGCTTTCATAGTATCTGTACAATAGCCCCATCCCTGCAGTATTTTCCTGCTTTTATGCAACTTAGCCATATAAATACAAGAGCTTTATTTCTCTGAATTCTATAAATACTACAGCTGATGCACAGAGGCCACGAGATTTACTGCAATTCCAGTCTCCTCATCAAAACTTCCATGGAACATGTCAACATACTTGTGTGCCCATGCAGTACTACAATCAACCTTTCCTGGACATGTTTCAAACCACCATGGCTAAACACTATAATGGTTGAAATAATTGCTGTTTTCAAATTATAAAACAACATTTCAAACATTTCTGCAAAATGAAACAACTGTTGTGGAAAACACTTGAGAACAAGGTAAACACAGAAAATAAGACCAACTGGCTCAGCTCATAGGTATCATGCACTTTTTTTTTCAGTATTGTTTTGTACGCAACAGATAACATAGAGGACTGCAAGCTTCTGTCCATTAATGCACTGATATCATGCAGTAGGTCTGTATGTAAAGTACTACTAGCAGCTCTGTGGCATCTCCCTTCTCCTCTTATAGCCCCTACCCAGTCAAGCCTCTATGAATTGGAGGGCTAAGACATATTGGGACAGAAGTGGGACAGGTCTGGGGAGCACTTATCCAATATGACATATTCCTCTCCCAAACCAGAATACTTGTAGCAGAAATTAATGCCGTATTGACTTTGGCTGTGTGCCGTCCTATCTCCACAGTATCTTACAAGCACTCAGGGAGGGAAAGGAATATACCTTTCAACCAGCCAAAGCCCAAATGTGGGAAACATTATTAATCCAGGAAACTTCAAATGCTATGCTATTCATTCCTTTAGAGTATATAAGTCTTTCTATAACCACTCTGATTATTCTGTATTTCTGATGGAAATAATTTTGAACAAGAGAAGTGAGGGGGACATCAAATTTGCCTAAAACTAGGATAATTTGGTACTAAACAGTGAATTTACCAAGCAGAGTTTTTTAGGTCCTCTTTCTCCTTTGTGTGTGGGGTTTTATCATGGGAGTGCAGGGAAAGGCCTACACGCACACACTCTGAACTCTAGTGATAGCCAGCGGAGTCAACTGGAATGAGGGAGATTACAAGCATTTATGGGTCTAATTATCTTATTGAAACACATATATAGCATGACATTTCGTAACAAGTTGTGGATACTGGAGTGGCCTGCTAAGTGTCACATCTCTTGCATGACACTCCCACATTTTACTTTAACATCATACTGTCCCACATAGCAGCTATGATTTCATGCACAGTTGTGGGGAGAACTTAGCAGCAAAGGGAATAGGGTTGGCTTTTTAAGCAGATGAGTTGGGAGGCAAGAGGAAAATAAGTAGCTGCTTTCCCTCACATTCAGTGTCTCCTACTTGATCTTTTGTTCCAAAAATCAGTGGAGAACAAAAAAGACAAAAGCAAAGGAATGGAAAGGGAGGAAAGGGAAAAGAAGGAATGGATCTAGGAGGGGAAAGGAGAGCAACATCTCAGTTTCCATCTGCTAGAAATTAATAAAAAAATTCTAAAAAGTCAGATCAAATATTTTCAAATTTGTCAGAGGTCCTTCTTCTCTGAAATGTTACCCACTTTTTAGCTGCCAGGTCAGTCAAGGAGCCATGACAAGCATTGTTGTTAATGTGGAGAGAACCCCATAGGTTCACTGAACTAGCTGTGGCTTGTTACAACTTCCTGGCTCATACAATCCTCACTAATTTAGATTTCCTGCAGGCCTAGAACAAAGATTTGTGTATATCCTGGAACCCTAGCAAATGGGGAGTGTCTCGCAAAACATTAAAAAATCTGCTATTGAGCTATGATTATTAAAGCTGATTCAGCACAAAGCTGTTTTTATTCACACCGGCATGGACCTTGCCAAAACTGACGGCTGCTGGAAATTTGGGTCCCCCTAAGTCACATCAGCTCACATGTTTTGGGATTGTTCCAGGTTACAATCCTTTTTGGCTAAAGTAGGCAGGAAAATTAATATGATAATGGATATCTCCTTAAAAATTACACCTGTTAAATATTTACAACAGCCCGTTCTCCTCACATCAGCTGCTGAGACCCAAGCTATGTAAAGAAGAACCAGAATCCAACCCAGGAGAGAGCTGCTACCCAGGGCTCCCTCAGAACCCATTCCAACCATTCCTGGCCCAATCACCTCCAAGTACCTATGCTCCCCACGACCCATCAGTGTCCCTTTCCCCTTCTACTCCTGACCACAGTCCAAGATCCCCCTGATGCTCTTGCTGGCTGAAACCTCTGATGCTGTTGTCCTCTCTGGTGCTTGTGACCTCTTTTTTTCTCTCCTGCTACTCCTTCTCCCAACATGCTGAGCTTTGGACCATGCATCTTAGGGTACGTCTACACTACCCGTCGTATTGGCAGGTGGTGACTGATCTATCGGGGATCGATTTATCGTGTCTAGTGTAGATGTGATAAATCGATCCCCGATCGTTCTGCCGTCAAGTCCGGAACTCCACCGTGGTGAGAGGCGGAAGTGGAGTCGACGGGGGAGTGGTGGCTGTCGATCCTGCACCGCGAGGACATGAAGCAAGTGATTCTAAGTCGATCTAAGATATGTTGACTTCAGTTATGTTATTCTCGTAGCTGAAGTTGTGTCTTAGATCGATCTCCCCCTCCCCCTGCAGTGTAGACCGGGCCTTATAGTCAGGCCTCAGAAGCTGTGCAACAAGTAGGGTTGGATTGCTTCTGGGGGAAAGGCCAAGTATTGGCAGGGGAAAACTTCTTCTTACTAGAGAAGGAGCAGTTCCTCTTATCTATGGAATTTCTTAAGTAAATAAAGAACCCAAGGTGTTGGTCCCAGAGCTTCTCCAAGGACCCGCTTATAAAAGGTAGGGCCCAGACCCCAACTCTCCTCCCACAGGACTTCTGTTAGGAGTCCCTTCTCCCACCTATCTTTTTTTGGATGGGAGGGTCTGTGCCCCTCTGGCCCCCACTTCTCCATATTGGTCTAAGCCTCTCTGCTCCAGGTATCTCTCCCCACTGCTGGCCAAGTCTGAACCCCTTCAGCCTCTTGCCCCCATTTCTCCCTGTCAAGGCTGATTCCCCACTCTGGAGCCCACAAGGATTCTAAAAATTAATACCGGCCACTCCAGGCTTGTATTAAACTCCCATGGTTACAGCTTTTCTCTGACCTAGGATTGGTAGATGCTGCCACCACCCGAGTGCAGAAACCCTTCGAGAACTCAGGCAGGCGCACTTGGGAATTCCTTCCTGTTGGATTCCCTCAAGCCCTTTCACACACAAACCCTCCGGGAAAGAGCTGAGAAAGAAAGAAAAAAAAAAGGGGGAGGGAAATCAGCTGTTGCCTCCAGCTAATTAAAAAAACGTGCACAAACCTCTTAAGACACAAAAATCCAATTCTGCTCTTTCAAAAATAAATTTTATTAACAAATGAAGGACATAAATCCACACCGTGTAGAGGCCAAGCATAGGAGTTTATTACACACAGTGCTGGCGGAGTGTCACCTTGTTTATTAGGCTCAGAGACACTGCCAATAAATTGATTACAATAGAATATATAGATTTTCCATGAGTGAGAGAAAGTGATGGGGTAGCAGTTCCACACCCCGGGATAGGATTTGCAGCAAGATAATATAGCACATTAGCTAACGGTTACAAGGTTACATAATGTCTCCGCCCATGGTCTCAAATTAACAAGTTAACATTTAATTAATACTTTGATAAAATGTTATTAGTATAAAATATATATATTGAATTCTGATTTGGGGTCCATAGGAATGGAGCAACTCCTTTGATTGTCCAACAGGTACATTCTTAGGGGTTAAAGCAAAGAAACAGTGAAAGTATATGGTAATAAAGATTGCCAACTTTATGTCTTAAGGCAGGCATGGGTCCCTGGGAAGGGAGGTGGGAGCATGCCATATCTTATACTGACATGTGCCAACTTTTCATAAACTTAAGGTTGGATCTGTGGGAAGAACGTTCCCTATAGAAGAGACTGACACAATAGGAACAAGGATCCTGTGTTCAATTTGCAACTCTGAATAAGACACAATTATTTAGTTCTTAGCTCCAACACCTGGCAATTTTCTGATCAGGCCTATTTTAGCAAAAACAAGATTATCTGTTTACTCAAGCTTTCTCTTAGCTAATTACTGTTTGCTAGGCCTCTGGTCTCTAGACCAAACTCTGTACTTTGGGTCTGAGAAAGAGCTGGCACAATCCATATACCAGGCTGTTATATAAAATGCACATGGATTTTAACCCTTCAACCAAAAAAAAGAAAAGAAAAGAAAATACATCTGGGAAATCAAATTATTGCTAGATTTAAAAAACAAACAAACAACCTACAAGGATTAAGCATCAAGAACAGTTTTCTTGAGGTCCAGTTTAAAGGTTGCACGTAAAACAAAAACACCTGGGGTTAGCACAGAGAAATCCACAAACCATAAAGAAATAAAAGAAATAAATCTAATCACGTCTTCCTAGACATTTCCTGACCTATTTACATACCTGGGGTTTTAAATTGGTAGTTTTTAGGTACGATACTGATGATTTTTCATACCTGGCCCAAACTTCTTATAGCATAGCCCTGCCCTGCCTGCCGCCTCTCCCCAGGAGAACAACAGAGAGGCAAAAGGGGAGTCTTGTTCCAATTTTTAAAAGTTCCAGCCTTCCCATTGGCTCTTTTGGCCAAATGCCCACTCACTTCCTTTTACCTATGCATAGTAGTGACACTTTTTAACCCTTTACAGGTAGAGCAATTCGAGAACAGCTACTAAGAGGGATTTTATAGCTACTGGGTGGGTATCCATAAAAGGGAGCTACCCCCACTCCTATTTATCACACTCCCCAAAACCTGTTGCTCACTCTGAGTCCCTCTGGTCCCTGGGCCCTTTTCACTGTTTGAGGTCCTGAGCCCCTCCCTTACCTTTCCTCCCTGCCCAGGTCCATTGCTTCCATGCAGGGAGGAATTAGCAGGTGGGGCCCCCTCTTCTGTCTGTAACTCTCCTCCATCTTCCATGGCTGCTGCTGGCCCCAGGGGCAGAAGTGTCCTTGGCAGTGCCCATCTGACAGGGGCAACTGGCATTTTGCAGGGCGGAGTAATAATTTCTGTTGGGGCAGGAGGAAGGTTAAAAACTCTTTGGGGAGCAGCCCTTGTACTCCCCCTACTGAAATATTTCTTGCCCCTCCCCATCTCCTCATTGCTCCCCAGTCTCCCTAGTGTCCTGCTGGTTACCTTCCTGCCCAGGAGCAAGGCAGTTGTGTGCAGCTCTGAGGTGATATCTGTCACAAGTGACAAAGCTCAGCATCTCCCCAGCAATGGGAACACGTGCAGGGTGGCCTAGCCTGGGAGCAGGTGCAGGGTGGTAGTGGGGGGTAGGGGCGTGGGAGCACGTGAGGGGGCTCTGACCTGGGAGCACGTCCAGGGTGATAGTGGGGGATGGCAGTGGGGGGTGCCTGGGAGCATGTGCAGGTTGGCAGTGGGGGGCTGGGGCGTGGGAGCACGTGTGGGGTGTGTGTGCCTGGGAGCACGTGCAGGGTGGCTCTGACTTGGGAGCAGGTGCAGGGTGGTAATGGGGAGCTGGGGCGTGGGAGTACGTGGGGGGGGGCTCTGACTTGGGAGCAGGTGCAGGGTGGTAGTGGGGGGCTGGAGCGTGGGAGCACGTGTGAGGTGTGTGTGTGTACCTGGGAGCACCAGGGTGGCTCTGACCCGGGAGCAGGTGTAGGATAGCGCAAGGGTTTGACATGGGGTCAGTGAGTAAAGCTGCCTGCGCTCCCCGGCCCGGGACAATGCTGCTTCCCCAGGGCAAGAGGGGAGCATCCCTCTGCGGCCAGCAGCAGCGGGCCCGGGGCTGGGCTCCTCCCTGCCTGGGGGGCTCCCATTGGTCAGAAGCAGCGCCCGGAGCCTGCCCCCAGCTTGGCCGTTGTGCTGTACACGCTGTCCGAGGGGGAAGCGGAATGAGAGGCTTTCGCCCGCCCATCGCCCAGGATTTACAGGCGGCCCCTTGCTCAGCCCCTCACTACACCGCCGCTCCTGGGCTGCGCAGCGGGCGAGCTGCAGCCCCGGACCCCCTGCCCCCAGCTGCCCGGGCCGCCCGCCCGCCCGCTGGCGCCGCAGAGAGAGGGCGGGGAGGGAAACAGCGCGGGAGCTACAAGCGAGCTGGCTCGGCCCCCAAGCGCAGGGGCTGCTCCCCGGCCTGAGCCCGGCGCGCTGCGGGTGTAAGCTGGCCGCGCTCTGCGAGGAGCCATGCGGAGCCGGGAGAGGCTGCCAGGGGGGCTCGCCTCAGGAGGGGCTCCCGTGTGGGCTGCGCTGCTCCTGCTCCTGGGCCGCTGCATGAGGGCTGCCCACGCCTACAACCTAGACACACAGCGCCCCGTGGTCTTCAAGGGGCTCAATGGGACGTTATTTGGCTATTCGGTTGTGCTGCACAGTCATGGCCCTAGTAGATGGTAAGTGTCGCTCGTCAGGCGACTTCTCAGCTCTCTGTAACTCTGGCTGCTGCCTGGAAAACCGTTGGGAACTTTCCTAACAGCAGTGACCCAACTAGCCCCGCTCTGCTCCTCGCTGGTTTTGCTGGTCTGAGCGGGCAGTGACCGCCGCCCCGCTGCTCCCGTTCTAACCTAAGGCACCCCGAGGAAAGGCTTTGCTTTGTGGGTCACTCGGTGAGATCTTCCCAAGAACTGCTTCTTCCAGGGACAGCTGCAAATCTGAACCTCATTCAAATTGTCCCAGCTCGCGCAATCCTGCGTCCGATTAAAGTTACAGTAACTTTTTGGCTACTCTATTACATGGGTTATCCACTTACAGCATTCCCGCTGCAAAGAAACCGAGGAAGTTGGGAAGCAGTTTCTTTTCGTTTGCCATTACACAGTTGCTTATTGCAGACGTTTGCACCCTGGGTGCAGAAGAGCATGAAACTCGACTCTAATTATCCTGGGTACTGGGAGCGGGGGGCTGCCTTTTAGTGTCTGCATTTCTGTTGTCGGGGTTTAATTTTTTTTTCTCCTCACTTTTAGGTTGGTTGTGGGAGCCCCTAAAGCCAACTGGTTGGCAAATAGCTCTGTGGTCAATCCAGGTGCAATTTTCAGATGCAGGATCGGGAGCAACCCCAGTGGGACTTGTGAACAGCTCCAGATGGGTGAGTTGAATGGTGTTCGCACCTGAAGATGATGTTACCACTTCAGCGAAGAACTCCAAGTTTGCTTGCCGCTTATAGTTGAATACAGAAGCTAGCCAGCCACTACAACTCTCTTATTTAGAAGAATCAAAGTGCACACTTATGTTCCCTTGATTCCTCAACAGTTATAACTGACAAAACAAACAACTAATAGCATTTTCCCAGAAGCATGGAGAAATATTGGATTGTCTCAATAAATGCTCCTCCTTCCACTATTTTGCAAATACTTTCAAACCATCTTAGTGGCTATTTATCACTGAAAAACCTGTACAACATAGGCCAGTTTCGATCTGACTAAACAAACCTCCTTCAACTTATACTACTGCTTGCAATAATACAAGAACCTAGAGATGTCCTCTATGTGCTTATTTCACATTTTTGTCTCATTTTGATATTTCTATTCAATAATATAAAAGATCAATGCTTTTATAAATGTAGATTCAATTATTTAAAATATAAATCCTAAAAAAATCTAGATTTTTAAAAACACTGTCTTTTTCTTACCAATAGAAAGGAATACAATAAAATTAATTTAAAAAATGATTTAACCCTGAATTGAAATGACAGTTCTTATCTTCATATTTATTTTTCTTTCCATATTTTGCTTTCAGCATCTATGATTCAAAAGGCTTGTGAGAATTTAAATTAAACTTCTGTTATTTCCCGCCCTGAGAAAGTAGTTCAATCTTCTGGACTGAGGGCAACTGGAATTAAAGTCAGTGGGGAAAAGAAAAAAAGTTTCTAAATTATGCTCTGGAGTTTCTCTCTAAAACATTTCAGTTCCCAACCCATGATGAAGTAACTGGAATGTTTTTTTCAGATGGATTGCTAATGGCATACAGGCAACTATATGTATCCTGCTCCAAGTATATGATTTTTGTACAAAATGCAGCAGTCCATCTGTTAAAGGAAACAGGTTGCTGTGAACACATCACCTCTGTCTTCTGCCCTTGTCCTCCTTAACAACAGAGTCCGGTTCCATGTCTGTATCCTGTAATCAGAGCCATTCATGAGATTGCCCTGAGCTACCTGAAATATTGTCTCTCCCACGTCCATTGTGATCCACTGAAACCATGAAACTCAGCCAATAGGGGAGGTTTGGGAGCGTAGGAAACAGCTTTCAAAGGAGCTGGACTATAGAACTTACTCTCATAAGACATTCGCTACTGTCAAAAAATAAATGCTCTTTGCTTTAACTTAGCCTTCCCTTCATTATTCCTACACATAAGTCAATATCCCCACATGTAGATTGGGGTTACAGAACCTGAGTAACCTCAGGAAGTAAGAGGCTTAGTTTTGGGAGTGGTTATTACATTTCTCTTTTTGTATCAGTACTCTTTTTATTTATGTGTCAATCTTGATTTGACTTTGTGATCCTATGCAGTAGAGTGAAGTGACACATGGAGCCACATAAGGTAGACAAAAAATATGTAAAGGATTTCTATGATCTAGTGGTAGTAACAGCAAAATTAAATCCCTGCTCCAGGTGCTCTTTCTAAATAAAGTGAGCAGGCCCCTATATTATGCCACATTGATAGTTAGCTAGGAACGCCCACTACTACCTATGTGGCTGCCCTAATGCAATCCTATAATTCACTGAAAGAATGGAAAATGCTCAGAGCCACTGGCAAAGTGGCCTAAGTGGATATTACCGTCTACATGCTGTTTAATGTTTGTTGCCTGTGCAGGATTTCTTGATTTTGCTTTTACTAGTTTTGTCAATGAAGAAGAAGCAAGGAAGAATGATTTTCTTGACAGTTAACAGGTTTCTGAATTGAATCGGGGGTGTAGCTAAGCAATTACAGGTTTAAAACTTGCCAAAGGCTATAAATTGATTTGGGGGACTTCTGCCAGCAGATGTAGAGGCTGCAGGAGGTACACGCTGATGTTTTCTGGCTTGTACTGCACTTCATTGAATGCTTATGTCACAATATAAACAGGACTCTCCACATGCCACTTTGCTATTGATGACAATGGTAAATATAAACGTTTATAGGCATGTCTATGCTAAAAACCACTTCAGTCATTAATGTGGTGGTTCATGTCCACACTATCCTCCTACAGTCAGTGGTGGCTGGTGCACATCTTCAGCAGGAGCTCTTCCTCTGACTTAAGGGGGCAGTGTGGGCAGCTGAAAGCCCAGTCTCTCTGCTCCGCGTGCAGCTCCTGACTGAAGACTGGTTGGATTGCTCCCCATCTGTTCCCTGCAGGAGCTGCTCTTGGCTGTATGTTCGAGTGGGGAGCCAGGAGCCTCGATGAAGTACGGGAAGCCATACTCAATGAAGTATGGCTCCAAGCATGGAGCCAGCTGGGGGCAGAGAGCTAGGACTTTGGAGGGAGGACTTTCTTGTCAATTTGGAGCCATGACAGCCAACAGCCCATGTAAGTAACACAGTGTCTACATGGACACTGCATCGCCCTAACTACACCGATATAAGCCTATGCCTGTCATGGAGGTAGCGATATTATGTAGGTGTAGTAGGGTACTTACATCGGCAGGAGAAAGGCTTAACTATGCACTGACATAGTTAAGTCGACATAAGCTGCTTTATGTCAGTTTCACTGTCTAGTTTAGACCAGGGCTAACTTAGCACTCATAATGTGCTGTTAGTTTTGTTTTTTTTTTCAAACTGGACTATTTCCCCATAACACTAAACTGGTTCTAAAACAATCCCTCATGTTAAAAAAATCCAAGCTATATAAAAAAGAACAGTTCTGCCATAAAATAAATAAGTTAAAAAAAGCCATGTTGGAGGGGAATGGGGGAAGGAATGAAGTTAAATAAGACATAGCTTGGGCTAGCCTGATTACCCTCCTCAGTTCAATCTTTCCTTTTATATACCTATGACCTTTAGGCAGGGAGACAAAGGACAATTAAGTCTAACTTATTTAGGTATCTCTTTTTTAGCATGGACATTTTTGTAGATACAGTACAGTATCTTTCTATGACTGAACTTGTTTTCCCTAGTTAGTATTTTTCATAGGACATGTTCTGGTTCTGACCTTTTAGCATTGGTGGTGGTTTGCTTTGAAAATTAGTTATTTCAATAGTACGAGGAATGGCCATTTTAATGAGCGTAACCTCAGTAAGATCTGAAGTCTCTACTTATGCAATGCAAGAAACACTTTTTCAGAGAACCCACATCTTCTAATTATGAGCCACAGATACTGCAGATGCGCTAAAATAGTTATAAGGATTCTTGCTGCTGTTCTATGTCTACAACAAAGGTATTGAGTATTACAAGCTTTTGGGATAGATCTTTGGCCCTATTAAGAGCTCTCATCAACAATCTGATGTGGCAAAGCAGCTTTACGAGTGGTTTAACCAGCTAGCTGCTGATTCTCCCTCTATTAGGAAATTTTTGGTTGGCCAGAGCTACAAGATTCCAAAGGCTTCTGGTGTAGGAAAGTTATCCAGAGCAGTCTTGTGCTTCAGTGATCTCAGCTGCCAGATCTGCCCCTTGGGCTCACGGGCAGCCAGGCATAATTTAGAAAAGCCTGCTCTAAATTATGCTGGATTGATTTCCAACTGGCCCCATGATGCATGGGCCACGAAGCTACTTTCAGGGCACCTTTGCCTTCCCAACCCCTCAGCTGCACTCAGCATATTTCACCCATAGCTGAGCATCTAGTCTATTGAATACAAAGGGCAGTGGAGTTCAGTGAATCTCTTCTCCAGTTTATGTTAAATTATGAATGCAGCATTTCATGAAATTCAGACTTAATTTACTGTGTTTTTGGTTTGTCAAAAAAATCAAGTATTCTACTCTATAAAGTTATACACAAACCAGGCTTTTATAACAGTGATTGCACATGAGAGGTTTTTTAGTGCTTAGATGAGTGCAAAAATACAAAGAATAAAGATTCAGGATATATTATTTTAGAGTGATGTCCCAGAAGACCTATCAGGGCCTTAATTCTGTGACATGCTGCATGCTTTTAACTTTCATTGAGTCCAGCTCCCTCCCCCACCAAGTTAAGATGATTGTATATTATTGTAGAGGGATTCAAAATATAATATTCATCGTTTTTAGTCAATTATATCTTGTATGTTCAATTTCTCACAAAGTAAAGACTGAGTATGATCAATATACCAATAACACTGAGAGGAATCAAGTTATTGTTCACAAAAGTAGTAAGTCATTCATGCTGTTTTGCATTAAACAAAAGAAAAGCTATATTCCAGTTATAAGCTTACACAGAAGTCTAGCAGCTTCTTGAGGTAGAGACCACAGCTGCCACCCACAATTTCTCCTTTTAAACCCTTACCATAATCAGGCTAGATACAAGTTGCACTGTAGCTCCCCCAGGTGAAGGCTTACAGTTGAAAACAAGGGAACATTTCAACAACTTTCTGCAAATATTTCCTTGGAGGGAATAAAGAATTTGTATCACCTGCATTCACACCCCTCTTCTGTCCTCATTCCCTTAATATTTTAATTAATGAGGTTACCTGGGGGCAGCAAGGGAGAGGGAAGTATTCACAGAAATATTAAAGGACATTTGTGGAAAGCAAACTTCAAACTCAAATGCAAGTATTTGCACCAACAGCCTGATTCTAAGACTTACACTCATCCAGTTGGGAGAATGGAAACAATCCCAATGTGGCTTATCTCCAGTCAACATTATCCATGCCAGCTCACTTTACAGCTGTTGAACAGATGAAGTGAATTGCTACTGCACAATTTTAAGACTGAGAATTATTTACTGTGAATAATAACAAATCACTGAATAATTTGAAATAAGTATATAAAACAATTCAAAGAGGCTCAGTTATTTGAGTGACTTGTTTACTCCTAATTATAGTACACAACTGTACATCTTTTGCTTTCATGTGCGTTGATATTTTGGGGTGTCCTGCTTTGATACGCAGCATATGTTGCTGACTGGATGTATTGGAATAGATTTATCAATCCAAGGCGTGATGATTTGTAGGGGCTGCCAAAGGCAGGGGTCTGTATGACTTATATTTGACTATGCTGTTTCTGTGGAGTGTCATGTAGTGGGGATGACAGGGAGATATTTCTTTCATCTCTGCAATTTACACAGGCTGCACTTTTATTTATTTCACAGTGACTTTACAAGAGCAAGGCATGCCCCTTTCCCCTGAGGCAATTAAGTTGCCATTTCCTCTCTGGTGTTTTCAGCAGTGCTGTTCTCTGTTGTCTATAAACTGATGCAGAGTGTGCTGACTGTCTTCTCACTGGATTAAACGTGAATAATATTATGCCCACGCTCATCATTATATCCGTGGTATTAAGTCCACGCTCCCTTAACCCATCTTTATGCCCACAAGAGCTTCATACTATTCCTTCCTTAAAACAATGCTAGAAACCCTACTATTAAATAAAGGGGAACAACAATGAATCTTGAGAAGGAGTGGAGAGCAGGAGAAGAGTAGAAAACGAGAGAAGCTTCAGAGGAAACAGGAGATGGTGGAAGAGCAGAGGGCCGAAGTTTAGAGTCAAGGAGAAGGGAAAATAACCAAGTGGGTAAGGGAGAATACAGTGGATGGGAGAAGAGGAAAGGGCTCTTTCTCACTGCTTCTGAAGTTCTTAGGGACACCTAAAACTGGGTGACAGAAAGGAGCACTGAGACTGGAGAAGATATATGTGAAACCTCCCCATCTCAGACCACATGACAATCTAGTCTTATTTTCTGTTCAGGAAAAACCCTTCAAAAGGTCTTGGAAGATGAGATAATCTGAGAGGCTAGCTTTCCCCACTTCTTTCATTTCTAATAAAAATATACATTGATTCTTCTGAGACAATTCTTGTTCCCCCTATATTACATAAAGAGGTTATACATGGAATAAGAGGAGGCAATACATCAAGTCAATATAGGGGGATTTTCTTTTCAAGAAATTTAGCAGACACGTAGAACTCAGTATGCATTTGTTCAAATTTAATAGCCCTTACACCAATATGTTACAAATAAATGTCAGCTCTGATGCAAGCCTATTTGCCCCTCCATTAATGTCAATATACAGTATGTTTCTTTGTGTTCACTGATCTGTATAGGAGCCCTCTGCTGGCTAATTTATATGTGACAGAAAGATTCTGTGTTGTGTTGGTGAATAAAGGATTTAGTTTGCCTTGGCACAGGTGAGCACGAGTCTTGTTGGAGTTTTTTATTCCAACTATCATACAAAATTCAGATAGAAAAATAGATATCTTAGTAGTTTTGGTAAATTGAGCAGCAAAATGCTATCTGAAGATATTGGACTGAAACACTGAGTACTGTATTCTGTCATGTGCTCTTGCAAGTAAATACATAAGAGAGACTTCTATAAAAATCAAGTATCAGAGGGGTAGCCGTATTAGTCTGGATCTGTAAAAGCAGCAGAGAGTCCTGTGGCACCTTATAGACTAACAGACGTTTTGGAGCATGAGCTTTCGTGGGCTCATGCTCCAAAACGTCTGTTAGTCTATAAGGTGCCACAGGACTCTCTGCTGCTTCTATAAAAATGTGTTTCCAAATGTAATTGAGCCTTTCAAGCAGAATATATATATTTTTAAACCGTAGTCCTCTCTACATAAAAGTATTCTTTCCACACACACCAACTTGTTGGGAGGAAGCAAGAACTTGCCAAATATTTTTTTGCAGAATTTCTCAAAGTCCTTCCATGTGTAAAAAGTGCTTTCTGACATTTAAAGAGAAGCAAACTAGCAACCACCTTTAAATAATTGCTTTCATTCTGTATAAAGAGTACTCAGAACACAGAAGTTTGTTCCATAATGGTTTCACCTCCAAAATAAAGATTGTAGTTATAGACATCGTATTTTATCGGAATAGCAATACCTAGTAGAGCTGATTTCTAAGCACTGCATCAATAGGCTCTTTTGAGGTTTCAGATTAGGGGACTGGGCAAAGTCCGCTGTAAGAGTGGGTTTGGATCTGGGAGTCTGAACCCAAACCTGAGGTTTGGGTTCACTGCTAGACATGAAAAATTCTCCCATTTTGGATTTACTGAATACCTAATATTAGGTCTTAAATTTCCTTGTTTACCAGTGATGAATCTTTATAAGAAGATAGCATACTTTTTGTGATAAATTAGCTCAGTGAATAACAATGCCACTTTATTAGTACTTTCCTTGAGATCACACCATAGGAGTGAAGTCCTCGGCAATAAAACAAGCAATGAATTTTTTTAACAGGAGTGCTACTCATGTTGGATTTGTGCTCAGCTTCTAATTTTCTCAGTTTCAGCAATGATGATCACACAATCAGAACTCAATGACTAATAGGTCCTGTTCACACCTAATATGCTGTGTTTGGATCTGGACATATTATATGTATGGCAGCATACCTTCCTGTCTGAAAAATATGAACCCATACTAAATATCTGTACATGGAACTTCCTGTGCAAAACACATCTGTATAAATTTTGCTGAACTTACACTGTTTAATATAATCATCTAGTAATCAAGCTGTATAAGAAGGAAGCCATAGAACTTTAGTATATTTCCTGTGATCAAGCTGATTGTCATAGCTTTTTTGTTTTGTTTTGGTTTCTTCACTCCAGGCAATCCATCTGGAGACTATTGTGGAAAGACCTGTTTTGAAGAGAGAGATAATCAATGGCTGGGTGTCAGCTTGTCCAGGCAGCCAAGGGAAAATGGAACCATTGTTGTATGTATTGCCTTAAGTACTGTATGCATTTTGTCACACTACCTTCACAACTTTTACATTTTCCTTTCGCATCTCGTGGTGTTGTTTTTTTTTCTTTATATATACAGGCATGTGGACATAGGTGGAAAAATATATATTACATAAAAAATGAACACAAACTCCCTAATGGCGTTTGTTATGAAATCCCTCCTGATTTTCGAACACAACTAAGTAAAAGAATAAGTCCTTGCTATAAAGGTAAGCAGAGAGTTTGGTGATTTCTAGGGTTTGATTAGATAACATCCTACTTGATTTGAGGAAATAAAAGAACAGATATGCCCCTGGAAAAAAGAAATGAGCTGGGGGTTGTGAACACTTTAAACTGTTTTGTTTCTTGTCTGCTCCCTCCTCCCACCTGCCCTGGATAGGCTTTCTGCTATCCAGAGCCTGCAGTGTGGGTTCTGAAGACAGAAATCTGGCCTATGGACTAAACTTTCTAGTGAAATTTTGATCACGCTGAAATAATGTTGATTCAACATCTGAAAAGGGCAACCAGTATTTATTCAGTGGGCTGGTCCCTGCAGGGCCTATTTTCTTTATAAATAGGCCAGTGCAGACTCAGTTCATCTCTTTGCTCCGTTCACCTGCTAGGCATATGGCGCACAATGTCTGAGTTAACTAGAAACAGCATCCTCAACTGGCTGTTGTTCCCTCTTCCTGAGCATCAGATAGACTGTTCCCAGTAGCAACCAGTGCTGCCTACTGCCCCATTCCTGAGTCTAAGACCTGCCAGGCCTAATCTCTCACCCAACTTGTAGCCTGCAGGAAGAGGCCTCCCTCAGCGCCCCTGTGCAATCTACAGGGGAACAAGAATGAGAGCAGGATGGGACCCAAGATTGGAATGGTGGCCTCAGTGCCCCCAGCAACCTACCAGGGGATCCCCAGCTCCTGTTGTACTTTCCCCAAACTTGAGGGAACAATACATCAAAATATTTAGTGATCCTATCCCCAGTTGAGGTAGGGGAGAGCAGATAATCTGGCCTTCCCACAGATAATGATGAAGAAACTCCTTCCAGCATCCCCCCCCAGAATCAAAGACAGCCACTGGCTGGATCATCCTTTCACTTTCCATGGTTACTGGGTGAAGGGAGTAGGAGGCGGGTAAATGACATGTGAGTGTACATGGGAGTGAAATGAAGGAGAGACTGAAGGGAAAGTGTTAGTAAAGAAAAGGAAGATATTGGAGTTGGAAGAGCATGGGTATAAGGAGCCTTGCAGAGGAAAGACAAAGAGACGTAGGGGACTGAGATTAAAAACATGAGAAAGGAAGGATAAGAAATGAAAGAGATGGAAAGTGGGAACAAGACACTGGGATATCTAATGGAGGAGCTCTTCCAAAAATCTAATGGAGCAGCAGGAGAAGGCAAAAGAAGCCATGGCTGATCATAAATACGAGCACTAGTTTGATTATTACAGCTCTAAACTGTACATGCACTGGATTCCCAGCAGCGATGCATAGGCATCATGAGAACTCCAATTAAAGTAGTTATTTCCATCAAAAGTTTGGCTGGAGTTGTAAATGGGGTGGGAAGAGGAGTGTTAAACCTCCTAGCATTTGTTATTCAAACACTGTGTATAGTGACGTTTCACTTTGACATACTGTTTTCCTGGACTGACTTGCATTAAAGGAGATTGTCACCTTTTTAGAATAGCTAAATCCAGGCTTCAAAACCTAGCTCCAATCAAGTGATGCATTTTGAATGGGACAATTTTCTCAAGTCCTTTGTTATTCTGGTGTGACGTTGAAGTCCATGTACTATTTTCAACGGTAGAAACCAGTTCTTGTTACTTATCTCTGCTTTCATTTCAGAGAGCTGCAGAGGAATTCTGAAACTCTCTGTTTTTCAAGAAGATTGTAGACTTTAAATCATTTTTGCTTTTATATTCAGATTATGTGCGAAAGTTTGGAGAAAACCATGGGTCATGTCAGGCTGGGATTTCTAGTTTTTACTTTAAGGTGTGTATTAAAAAAATCGGTTTCCTATTTAACTATTTCCTGGAAAACATCATACATTTGTGCATAGTTGTGATATTTCATCTTTTTTTTAAACGAAATTTATTAAAGATAAGAGTTTTAGGTATATAATAATTTTCAAAATGCCAAAACATAATTTATCATGGCACTCTATTTTAAATCCAAAATTCCTTTTTATTTTGAAAGGAAGTGAAGAATATAATAGAGCGTATTTTTTATTATTCCATTCAGAATAACCTATTGAAAGAAATATTAAACACTAATAAGGCTTACATTCTGTATATAAAGAGTGATGCACTATAGTGTACATTTTTATGTTCTACCTGAAAATATGATTTCTAAAATATTCTGCTGAGGGGGAAGATACCTTGTTTGTGGTTTTCTTTAAATTGCTCACCGCTCAAAGCTTTTAGTAGGGAAATAATAACCATATTTTAAAAATGTAAAACATTTTATATGTGATCTGATTTTAACGCACTGATGTTGAGCCAAATACATGTCCAGTGTAATTCCATTGACTTCAGGGGAGTTATACCAGGCATGAATTTGACTCATCATGCTTATCTTTAAGAGTTTAATACATCAACATAACACTTTTTTTCTCCAGGATTTAATTATAATGGGAGCCCCAGGATCATATTATTGGACTGGATCTGTCTTTGTGTATAATACCACTGCGAATACCTTTCAAGCTTATACAGATTCGAGGAACCAAGTAAAATTTGGAAGTTACTTAGGTATTTAAAAAAAATTTTATTAATCTGTTTAGCTAATTCCCTGGTCTATACAACTGGGTGTGAAATGTCATCTTTGTTACACTCCAGAGTGACGCCCCAGACCTGTCTTGTGATTCTGAGTGTGATATTAATCTTCTTAAAATCTCACTTTTATTCTGTGTTCCTCTACATTTTTCTCATCTGAATTGCCTCAGACATTTATTTCTGAACTGCTTTTATCTTCATTTACAATAATTTCTAATCTTGTTTGATTTAAAAGAGTGACAGTTCACACTGCACACTTAAGACTGCTCTGTTTGTAAGGACTTTGATTATAAATGGTTTTGTAGACTTCACTCAGCGCTACAATAAGCAGATTTCATGCAGTATTTAAATATGTTTAATAACAGGCTCAATGATGGCTTTGCCATGAACTTAGAGTAAGGGGTTGTGTGTTATTGTCCTTCCCCATGGACAGCTGGGAAGGGGATTGTGACTCAAACAGTCACAGGCTTCCTTCTGCTTCTCCAGGGAAGGAGTGAACTGCAGTAAGTCTCTGTACTGCACAGCACACACGTTTCCCAATGCACTAGTGCAGCTATCCTGGCCGGCGGATTGGGGCAGCAGAGAAGGTCTGCCTTGTCCCCACCCCAATACATCCCATCCTGCTAACTGTCTGAGAGTCCGTCCCCGCGTCCACCCCCCACACTGCTTCTCCTGTGGTGCCCCTTAATGCCATGCTAGCTGAGTCACAATTTATTCCTTGCCCTGGGCTTCCCAGTGTGTCCAATCTCCTATATTTCTGTCTTTTAGGTTGCAGTTTCTTCAGGGCTGATTCTGAACTCATTTTGTATATTTTTGCAGTGCTAAGCACATTGTCAGCACATAAATAACAATAGTATTAGCAACTGAGGAAAGTATCTTTTGTGACCAGCATACAATTCAAAGCAGACTACTGTAATTAATCTATATGCGTTCACTATCCTTTCTTCTGGCAGTGATCAGTGATTGGTCTCTGCTTTACAGAGTTATTGTTTCTTAATAACCAATGTGGAGATTCTGGCAATCTGGAGTTTTACAGGAGAACATGAGAAATGGGTGTTGTAGGGTTTGATTTCAAGATAGGGGGAAGAGAGGGGTTTCAGTAGCAGCCCGCCAAGGAAGAGAATACATTAGGAAAGAGAAATCAGTGAATAAATAATGTTTGGCAGGATTTCCTTAGCTATACTTGAATAGCTCTAAATACAATAATAAAAACAGGATGTGGTCGCAACATTTTTAGCCATTTTCTTGGTGGTTTTAAATTATAATGATTACCATTTTGAAAGACGTTCATAGAGTATAAAAGATCTGAACTTAGGTATGTATATGAATACATTCTAGACCTGCATCTTAATGAGTTAATTTATAATTATCAGAAGTTTAACCCCATCTATGCTTCCTCTTATAGTCCAGTATACATTTTTAATTGCACTTGGTCTTTCTATTTCCATATTTCCTATAGGGTAAGCCTAATGGGGAGATGTTTTATCTGCTTTTCAGAATGAGAAACAGAGTTCTTACAGAAGATGGATGATAAGAGGGATAGCAGAAATGTCCCTTTGCAGTAATATATGTAGTCTTGAGAACTCTGTCTCATAATTACGGTGCTCCAGCAAAGCACTTGCTTGTATGCTTACATTTAAACATGAGTCAACCCATTGAAGATGCGACTTAGGTAGGAAAAACATGTGAAGACAGTGGGAGTGCACATATGTTTAAAGTTAAGTACGTGCAGAGGTGGTTTGATGAATTTAGGCCTGAGGAGAAGTCTAGCTGATATGCACTGACATCATACACTCTTGCAAGAAGGGTACATTTACATGGGACATTGCTCCTTCGGGCAAGGTTAAGGGTTTGTAGGCCTCCAGTTGGATAGAGGACATTCTGGAGATCTGAAAACATATGTGTGGAGGCTCTGCCCCTTTGCATTGCTCTCCAATTCCCCCAACAGCATAACTCTTAAGGAAGTTGTGCTATTGCTTCCCCCCTCTGTCTGCGGAAAGATAGCACAAGGGAGTATTTACTTTCAAGGGAAATTTCTGACAGAACTGCTGCGGAATGAAGCCATGTTTAGTACCTGTCCCCAAGCCACATTCCTTCATGGGTTTGGGACACCATTTGGGAGTCCCAAATACATACTGCTCTGGTGAAGGAGCTTCTGAGAAGAGGCAGATGATACCATGTTGTCTCCTTTTCCTTCTTCAGTTTCAGGGCTATTGAATTAATGACTGCTACTTCTTTCATCCCCTGTGTGCTTTAGGTCTGGAGGTAGAAAGCCTTCACTCACCCATTACTAAGAACCCAATGCATCTCCCATTAAATGTCAGTAAACTCCCACTGACTTAAATGGAAGTTAGACCAGGAGCTAGGTTAGGGAAATCTTGAAATAAAACAGCCTTGGCTCCTCTAAAATGTAGACCTTTTGATTCAGCTTATTTCCAGGTTTCTCATTTGACTGCTTTCCTCTTGTCAATGTGAATGAATGAAGAAGTTATTAATCAACTTATCTGTGACTTGTAACATTTTGTCAGGGTTTTCTCCTGAGATTTTCGGAAGTGTTCTAGTAGGAGAAAGAACAAAACTCAGATGAAATGTTGTCCCAGCCTCAGAAATGGTTTGCTTAGGTGCAGAGCCTTGAATAATGAAGGCATAAAATTCACATTGTTTTCATACAACATATGAAAAATAATCTTCAGACCAGGCAGAGACCTGGGACCTGCAGTTACCAAAAAATCATTAGAAATGAATGTTCTTACACTTGGACAAAAACAAAATAATTTGAAAGTAAAGATCAGAGCATGAAAATTAAGGTTCATCATCTTGTTGAATAAGTAGAAACTGGGAGTTGACCTTTAAATGATAAATGGTCTTGTTCACCCCTTATAGCTTAAAACACAAAAAGAAAATGCTGGCATAATGGGAACCTGAGTTCCACACAGTCATCTTGGCAAGTTAAAGATTTAAGGCACAATTCTCCCCTATGATATTGTGCTCCCTACTTTCACGGAAAGCTGATGAGAGTTCTGTAGTTACAAAGGGCGCAGAATATAAATAAACTAAATTACACCTCTGTCTGAGCACATCCAGTTGTGTCCCATATTGCACTTTGAGAGGAGGACAAATGACCAGTTATGCATAGCTTAAAAAAATAAGGCCCCAATCTTCAAATAGGTTATCTGTGGGTGGACCCTATATAGCCCCATTAGTCAGCAGGGCTCTGCACAGACGTAAAAGTCTGCCCCTGTGGATCCAACTGCCTGATCATTGCCAACAATATTTTCTTATCAGCCAGCCAAATCTAATATCCAGGTTGTGTAAGAAGGTGCTTATCCCAAAAAAACACAAATCATCAGTATTAGTAACAGTATTGTGCTTTTGTTTTATTGCAATACAATAGAAACCAACCACATTTGAAATAACAAATCTGGTGATTGCTTTCAGTGATATAGTTTCTCTTTGAATTTTCTTATGTGAATGTTTGCATTAATCTGTTGTTACAACTCAGACCTATTTGTGTGTAAATGTGTGTTGTTAAATAAGGTGGATTTCCATTTTAAAACTGATTTTTAAAATGGCAAATAATTGGAAAATGGAGGTGTGCTTGGCATCTTTTCTCTGATATGTGTTTCTGACATTTTTAATGTGAATTCTAGCAATTGGGAGCAAGCCTGATTATTTTTATTGACCATCTTGTTTATCTTATGAAAACTTACCTTTCTAAACATTTTGTTTATTATTTACCTGCGTGAAATTTCACTTTATCCCTTCAGAGCTCATCTGAGGGAGGCATATATTGTATGAAAAGTAATAGACCATAGTTTTATTGGATTGTTGACAGTATGCCATAGAGAGCACCTCTAAAATTGTATTCATGGTGCCTGTAATCATATTACTGCATTCAGTTATGACTCTATTTCATTTACAGGATATGCTGTTGGAGCTGGCCACTTTCTGACACCAGCTAGTACAGAAGTAATTGGAGGAGCTCCCCAGCAGGAGCAGACTGGTAAAGTAAGAGGTGCTTTGTTGTTGTAACTTTTCCTTTTTGGGTTGTTGGAATGGAAAGCTAAGAAAGTGGATTTCTGTGGTCCAGGGGAGCACAGAGAATTGGAGCTTCTCTGAGTTGGTGAGAAGGAATGAAAGGAAATGCAGTGTGAAAGAGTGTCTTGCTTGTTCAGCGGTGCTAAGAAAGGATCAGGCAGGAGACAATGCATGACTGTATTTTATTTTGGTGCCTTTTGGGATTTGTCTTTCCTCTACAGCATATTTAGTATTTCATTGTTCTTACTGACAAACTGTAAGTGCAAAGAGTTGAATTTCTCCTATGTTCTCCTCTTATTTTAGGCTTACATTTTTAGCATTGGGACAAGGGCATTAACTATTCTGTCTGAACTAAAGGGTAAAAAGGTAACCTTTCATGTTATTTTGGTGCATATTATGACTTCTTGTATGTTCTCTTAAAGATTTGATAATTATTCACTTCTTGTGTGTGTGTGTGTGTGCACAGCTTGGTTCTTATTTTGGAGCTGCTGTTTGTGCAGTGGATCTGAATACTGATGGCCTCTCAGACTTACTGGTTGGAGCTCCAATGCAAAGTAAAGTCAGAGAAGAAGGAAGGGTTTATGTTTACATCAACTCAGGTTCTGTAAGTGTGTCTTTTTTTTAATTTAATAGTAATTCTGACTATTTAAAGTAAATCTGGTCCTACAAACCAAATAGCAGTATTTTCTGCTTTGTTACAGGAATTCTGAGGATGATGCATTTGAACTGCATGATTTACAGTACAACTATGTATTCTGCTAAAATACCACCATGCAAACTGGGATCTTAACTGAAACCTACTTTATGCTAGTATCAGGGAATATGGTAGAACAGCAGTATGATTTTGCATATGAATGTATCAAGTGATAGCCACATCTACTATAAATCTGGTGTTCATAAGAGAAAGTGTTAAAGTAGAAGAAAGAGCAACGTGATTTCATAACTTGATACGCTAGTTAGTATGTTACTGCAGTCTATTTGCATGCACTCCACAGTTATATTGCTTATTATAATTTGAAAAACAGATATGTTAGCTTGTTGAAAGCCATTCTTTTAACCACCAAAAAAGGGAACAGTTTGTGAACAGAATAGGTGATGCTTCAAACTCAAACAGCTTGCAGCTGAGCGAAAGATGTGTAGTCACTAGTAGCATTCAGGAAAAAGAATGGTAGATCTCTTTATTCCCCATATTTTGATAAATGAAATAACTGGAGTTGTTATATATTGGTATTCATTTTTTCTGTGCTTTTTAATCAGAGGTTAAAGTGTAGTCACTTTTTTCATTTTCATCTCCTTAGTTAATTTTATTTTTAGAAATTTTATCCTCAATTATTTTCTCTCTCACATATGCATCTGCTATTATTGTTTTCTTACCACAATTTTTGTCTTCATAAAGGGCTTGATTATTCCTTGATGCTTCCAAAGGTGCTTCCAGCTGTCCAAAGATCATATTAAGTCTATGAAATAGGGAGTGAACTGAGATGGGATGGGAAGATGGCACTCTCTTTTAGCGTGATGTTCTTTGTGGCACTGCAGTGATCTGTGTGCTGTTTTGATGTAGGCTTATTATCGCACACAGATGTTCACCATTACAACAAATTGTTTCCCCCTTTTTGAAGAACAACTCCAGTATGAAAAGCAACTCCATTAACATTACAGAGTCCTGTATATATTATTTTTAGTGATTTTCATAACCAATGTGGTCAATTTAAGGAGTGAGATTTTTTTTCTGGCTACCTGCCTTGCATTATGAAAATTGCCCTGGTATATTAAAGTCAAACTGGGCTTAAGAGCCAGCTGTTTGTAGTAAACAATTATGTTGATGAGTCACAAGAAGAGAATCCAGTTCCCTCTCTCTGAGTTGTGGTGATTGTTCAGGGCTAACAAGAGTAAAAAGTTGTTAAAAACTTTTTTACTGAAATGTGCAGACGTGATTCTGAAAACACAGAAGGATCAGGCCAATTTTACATGTTAATTTTTCAGTGCAGAGCCACACTTTGAGCTCCGTTTACTTGTGCAATTCATATATCCTATACCAGCCTTATGATTCAGAAATGTGTATTCTGAGATAGCATGTTACTATCTTTGATAGCTTATGCACTGAAAAGGTCAACAGCACATCACTGGAAATCCCTTTTTTAATGTACATTTGTTTTTGTTTTCCTTTAGGGAGCAAAGATGCTAGAATTGGAGATAGAACTAGCTGGGAGTGACTCTTATGCAGCAAGGTTTGGCGAATCCATAGCTAATCTAGGAGACATTGATAATGATGGTTTTGAAGGTATTAATGAGTATATTTGTAATTCAGGACAGCAGTGTAATATAAATATGAGAAGTGAATGTTTCAGGAGATTGTTAATGGATGAAAGGGCCTATCATTCTACACCTATATTCCAAATTTACTCCAGGTCCATAGTCATTACCATCTGATAACTCTTCTCCTGTGTGAAACTATAATGTTAGACCAGGTTGTAGTGGGTGTGTGTCCAAATCGTGTCAACCTGTCTCAGCAGAGAGGCCAAGGACTGAATGGATATGGAGGCTGAATTACCCTCTCACCTTTAGATGAAGTCCCGCCCTCCCTCATGTTGGTGTGACAAGGTTGCAAAGTTGATACTGCTGTTACCTGTACTAGATCTGCTCAGAGGATAGAGAAATTCAGTCTCGGGGGTTGTCAAGCCAACTCCTCCAAAGAGCACTGTGTTCACATTAAAAACAATACCAACATGCAGGCTCTTCTGAAAATTGCAATTAAAGGGTCTACCACAGAGAGTCAATGAGCTACAATGGTTTTAATGGTCTTCTCTTACTTCTCTTCTGTCTAAAATATCACTGTTAAATAAATCTTCCTCCCCTTCTGTTCTGACCATGTCATCCCTTCCTTCAGCCCTTGAACTAGCTTAAGAAGTGGCTTTCAGACATTTGGTTTGGGTGGGAGGGGCTGCAGTTGGCTAAATAAAATGGGATGGAAACCCCAGAGGAAAGGGAGGCTGAGGAGAGTGGGCCAAGTGGCAGCATTCATAGTGTGGTGTCTTTATACAGAACAGGAACACTCAGTGTTTCTACTCTAGCAAGTAGAGTGTAGATCGCTACTCTCTATCAGCAGAGAAGGCAGGCAAGCAGACACCCTATGTGTGAGGGAAGAGAAAGTACTTCTCAGGAATTCTCTGCTGGTTTCTTGCGTCCCCTTTATAAGCTCAGCCACAGGTTTTGCTTTCTTCCTCAAAGTTTAATCTATATAGGAGAAGGTAATCATGCCCAGGCCCAAGAACAGGCAACCTTTAATGTACTAGGTGTCTTTTTACTACATCAGATTCACCCTGCACCTACAACTTTGAATGTATCTCCTTTTATTCACCCTTCACTTCCTGTACTCGTCTTGGTTTACTCTTCTTACTGCTCCTGTTATCTCACATTCTTGGCAGTACACTCTCTGTCATGCAGCCTCCTAGTCTTGAAACAATCACCTTCTTCTCATCCTCTGAGCATCCTCTCTCTTCTTTCAAGAATCTTTCCTCCTGTGCTTTCTTCCTCCTTCACCATTAATCTCCATAGCTGCATTTTTTCCTGACCTTTCTTTGTTTTATATGCAAGCTCTCAGGACAGAAAAAACTTCTTACTCTGTTTAGAAACTGACTTCTACGTTTATGTGATTAATCTATCCAAATGATGATGATTGGTAAAATATAGTATGTCAAATTAACATAATTTAAAGATAAACCAGAAGTTTATGGTGTATAAAGAGATCACCATCATGCAAATAGTTATAATTTGTAATTCCAGTGGTGCCCACGATGTGCTAAGTGGAAAGAGTTGTACAGTCAAAAGCTGTAATAGGTATTATAGCATAGAACAGATAACATAACAGGTAATATGACATAGAAAGGGTATTATAAGAGAGTTAGGAGAGATGAGACAGTGGAGGAGGAGGCAAGGTAACTTAAAACTGAGGATGGAGAAAGTGGAGGAGCTATTTCCTGTAAGAGAAAAAAAGACATGGTAGAGAAATATGAAATGATGAGAGAGTTTGTCTATAGGAAGTACAGGGAAAAAGTATGTGAAAGCTGTTTTTTTCCCCAGTAGTTTAAACCCTATGAATCAATTAGTCAAGTCAGTTGGATGTACATTCATGAATGAGTTTACCTCAAAGACTGTATGTTTAGTCTTAATTAGATAGCACAACTGTCTGTCATATTTTCATCTAGTCAGTAGAGATGTAACATTTTAACCACTGAAGTACAGTACTGGATTAAATCAGAGAACTGTTCAACTGAACCTAGTCAGCAGAGACTTTCCTTTCATGAGTTTTTTTGGTTTGATTCCACTCATATTATTACACTTTACAAAGAATCAGATTGTTTATGAGTGAAGCCAAAAATCTGTTCATTTCCCTTGGTGCATTTTGAACTGATGTACTCTGTATCTTTCATTTGTTCTGGCTATTTGAACAACTATGTTTGTGATTTAGGAACTAGTCTATTGCTATTCTTTCACATCTGCACTCCCCACTGGAATTAAATCATGTAGGCATTCAACATATTACTTTGTTTAAAGCCAGTTACCTTAATTTCCCTGTTATATGCCCAAACAAGCATGTTAATGAGATGTTAAGCACATTTAAAAATAAGGAAAATTGACTTGTTTTAGATAAAGTAATAGTGTATGGCATGTGTCTCACAGCTTTAATCGTTGTGGGAACAACAGAGGGCAGCAAAATTATCATAGTTTTAGCAGTGGGACGAGATCTTTTCTTTTTAAGGGCCAATGGCCATTTTAGCTTTCACTCTTTATTACCATTTAAAAATCAAATGTAATCTCTCTGTAACTTGGCGCAACTGCACTGGAGGACATGAATATGGAACTTGTAGTGTGCACTAGCAAGCTCCATGTGACCAGCTAGTGAACACCAGAATTTACCCCTCTTTAGCATGAACTAATGCACTGTGCAGACAAACCCTTCCCAGCTGAAGGGCTGTTCTCTTCACACTTAGACTGAGTCCCCATCTGTTGTCACCAAAGTTACTGTACCACAGAATAACCACGTCTAGACAGGCATTCAGGCTGAACTGTTAGTGTAAAACAAGGCAGAAACCACACAGAAGCAGTACTATTGATACGGCTCTTTCTTTAAATCCTGAAGCCCCTTTTCAAACTTCAGATATTTCCGTGAGCTCCTCTATTTCCTCTTGGAAGAATGGTGTGTGCTAAAGAAAGGCAAGAGCGAGCCTTCGTTCTAAGCATTACAAAAAAAATGGGGCCCTGAAATCAAACTTACTAGTATGAACCATGTACTTGGGCATAGGTCCATTAAGCCTCCATGCAGGGGTCTGTTATAGCATGTGTGATTACAGCATCAGGGCTACATGTATAAATATTTGACACATCAATTACAGCTATAAATGGATCTTCATGTGTCATAGGACCAATCCAGGCTGCTTCCTGTGCTCTTGCTGAATAGGTTATAAAATTTCGAACCATCATACTTCATATCTGCTGGTTGGCAAGGCATTTTATAAACTTGTAAAGGCAATATTTGACTCTTTAAATATAAACTTATCAACCTCTACAGTCTCCCATACCATATAAACAAATTCAAAATGAGAAAACTGTATAAAAATATTTTTCTTGTTTACTGATTACATATCATTTCCCTGTATTAAAATAAAATCTTTCTACAGATGTTGCCATTGGGGCTCCCCAGGAAAATAATCTAGAAGGAGCAATTTATATATATAATGGCAGGAAGGATGGGATATCTTCATCCTTCTCGCAGGTATGGCTTTCTTGATATTCTCTTTTAAAAAAAAACATTGCCAGTAAAGTCTTTAAAATGGCCATTTTTACACATACATATTCCCAGCGTTCTGTGCTTAACAGAGGTTGGTTTTGTTAGCATTTCCACTGCAGTCATATATGACAGTTCTGGATTCATGCTCACCATGCATATTTGGATGACCTGTCCTATTTATCTGCTGTATGTGTCTGGGAGTCCCAAAATGTTTGCTCAAGTCTATTCAATTAACAGGGATGGGAAATCCTGCCTCTTTACTACTCTCTGTTTGCTACTCTCTTTGCTACTCTCAAGGAGGGGGGATTTAGGTCCCTCACTTAAAGGACCATAGCCTTCTTATAACAACTATATAGTGGAGAAATCTGCTTTTTCTCAATGTAACAGAAATATCTGAATACATTGTAGTTCTCAGGTATGGATTATGGGATATAATATTTGCAACAAAGGAACCAGTATTGGATTCAAACTTAATTAAACCGAAATCAAGAAGTGATTGGGATAAGGCGCAGAGTGGTTGTGCTACAGTTTCCCATTGGTTACCATCTAAAATAAATATTACTTAGAATGTTTGGAAAAGCTCATTTTCATTTAGGGCAGTCCTTTATTTTTCAGAGAATACAAGGACACAGAATCAGCAACACTTTAAGCATGTTTGGACAGTCCATATCAAGTGGCATCGATGCAGATAACAATGGTTATCCAGGTGAACTGAACCGTCATTCCTATTCTTCCTGTTTAACTTAGTATAAATGAAATTAAATGTAAGCTGGTAGGAAACAAACCAGCCATGCTACTCAGAATTTCTAACCTAAATGAAGGAGCAAAAACTGTGAGGGACAGACCATCATCATAACAGTTTTGGAAGAGAAAAAAAGCAGTAAAGCCGAAAGCAAGAGGCAGTTTTTCTGTGACAGGTTAATTTCCTATTAGTTAAGGATCTCAGGCTCAAAACTAAGTTTGTGGTACAGCAGAAGAGAAAATAACCATAATATCTGTTTGTAGTACTGACTGTAGTACTTCATCCAGTGATGTCACAATCTGACATTTATTACATCGCCATTTTCAACATGCAGGTGATTGACGTCAGTCATTGAATTATGGAATTACGGAATAAATTAGTTTGTACTGGCAAAGTCTTGATAATCAACAAAGGTAGTAAAGGAAATGACCAGGAGCAAAAGGTGTAGCATAGAACTTGTGGCCCAGGGGACTGGAGCCTTAAGTTATGGCAGCCTCTGCAAGGTGACGTATGGGTGGCGCCAATGCTGACATGCCCCTGTTGGCTCAGCCATGGGCCCTGTGCTTGGGCTTGAGAGAGGCTCCTTGGAGGAAAAGCTCCTTACTTGTTTGAGAGTCCCTTTATGCCAGAAAGTCCTTAGGGAAAGTTTTACTGCATAGAAGCAGAAACTCCATGACTAAAGAGAGACATAGCAATATTTAGATCAGTGTTTCTCAAACTTTTGTACCAGTGACCCCTTTCACACAGCAAACCTATGAGTGCGATCCCCCTTATAAATTAAAAACACTTTTTTGTATTTAACACTATTATAAATGCTGGAGGCAAAGTGGGGTTTGGGGGTGGAGGCTGACAGCTCGCAACCCCTCATATAATAACCTTGTGACCCCCAGTTTGAGAACCCCAATCTAGATAAATGGTTCAAGTGAATACATCTATCATAGACTTATGTTCTTCTGCATTGGTGCCCTCTACTTTGTTCATTCACTATCTCCAAATAAAAGACTTTCTTGAGAGCCAGGATAACATTTTCATAAGCACCCAAGTTACATTTTGAAAAGAGACTTACACATTTAGGAGCCTAACTCTCATTGAAAGTCAATGGGACTTAGGCTGCTATGTCATTTAGACACATTTGAAAATTTTACCCTTAGACTAAGACTCACAGAGTGACTTCACATTGTACCTTTACTCTGTCATGTGAACACTTTACATTTAATTTTAACGAGAATAATAATTCTGGATTAGAGAAAAAGTCGTAAATGCCTCTTGTTTTAGCTGAATTGTACTTCAGCTTCAGTAAATTTTACTTTTAGTGGACTTTGAGTTGCAGCCTTAGCTTATAGCATTAGCAATGGCAGGAACATTAACATGAAGCCTTAACAGAAAGTTAATAGATACTTTTGAGGAATCTGCATTGGAAATGTCAATGATAGATAAAGTATCTCTCTGTATATATATTAGCATATCCCCTCTAATTAATAATGTGCAAATAGTGTTTTAATATAGTCCAAAGGGTAAATGTTCAGTAAGGTACTTACGCCTGAGAAGTGATTCTTTTTGACTAATGATGCACATCTATCTTTGTTTTTTTGTACAGATGTAGCAGTTGGTGCATTTCTCGATGATTCTGCTGTGCTGCTGAGGTGAGGCTGATACATTTCAGTGCTTAAAGACAGTTGGACTTAATTGTAAATTATGAGATGCAATTAAAAAATATGTAATGTGCCAGTGACCTCTTAATGCTCTTTATGGTGTTTTGAACTTTAGTCATTAAGCACTAGAATTTTATTCTACATTGATGTATTTAAGTAAGCAGCTCTGAGTAAAAGGAAAGTGACATCCTGAAACTTCTTGGAACAATAAAACCCTCACATTCAACATGTAAAATTCTATTTTTATTCTTACAGTGTATAAGACAAGACACTATCATAAACATTATATTTGAAAATAACAAATGTGTGTAGAGGTAATTATAAATTAATGCTGAAGCATTTTGTGACCATAAACTGTTTTGTATTCTTAGAACAAGACCAGTGGTGATTGTTGAAGCTTTTTTAAAACACCCTAATGCTGTAAATCGAACTAATTTGGAATGTGTGGAAAATGGCCAACCTGCTGTGTGTGTGAATTTAATGCTTTGCTTTACCTATAAAGGACGAGACGTCCCTGGTTTTGTTGGTAAGCGACTTGATAAATATTTTGTATTGAATACATGGATCGGTTTCCATGCTGTAACATATTTTACCATCTGGACTATAAACAAATACTGTGTTTGTAAAGTAATCCATCAACCTGAACACAGTAGGTATCACTGTCAAAAACCACTAAAAAGCTATGACGGTAGGATTAAGGAGAAAAACAATAATGCTTCAAATATAGATGGAACAGAAGAAATCCAAAAAATGGCATGGGTCCAATACCAGACTGGAATGGTAAATTAGCAATCATGATGCAGAAAAGGCAGAATTCAATAAGTATTTCTGTTCTGTATTTGTATTCGTGTCTTGCAGTGATAATGAAATACTTTTTGTTCCACCATCAACTGGGAAGGATATAAAACAGCAACTATTAAAATTAAACATTTGTAAATCAGTAGGACCATTTAATTTGCATCCAAAAAGTATAAAAAGAATTGGCCAAGTTGCTCTCTGAACCATTAATGTTGATGTTTGACAGATCTCAGAACAGCGGGGAAGTTCCAGTGGACTTGGACTAACAAAATTAACACCACTCAGGATGGTTGTATCAAAAACAGTTAGACTAATGTTTTTATGAGATTATAAGGATGGTTGATAAGGATAATTGTGTTGAAACAACTTACGTAGACTCAGTGCTTCATTCTGATAAAATATAGCACTCTACAAATTCAATGCATCCCATATTAATGAATTAAAAATTGGTTAACTGATCGATCACAAAAAGTAATTGTAAATCGGGAATTGTCATTACATGGAGGGTTTTTAGTGAGGTCCCACAAGGTTCTATTCTCAGCCCAATGCTAATTAAATATATTTATCAATGATCCAGATGAAAATACAAAATTATCGCTCATACAATTTTCTTATAACAAAAAAGTTGGTGGAGTGATAAATAATGACGGGGACAGATTGGTTATACAGACTGACCTAGATTGCTTAGTTACGATGTCAAATGCAAGTTCATACATATAAGAAGAAAGAATATACGTCACACTTATAAGATGGAGTATCCTGTCCTGGAAAGCAGTAACTCTGAAAAGGACTTGGGGGCCATTGCAGAGAACCAGCTGAACATGAGCTTCCTCATTCAGTATTGTAGCAAAAAAGATGAATGTGATCTTTGGATGTATAATCAGGAGAATACCAAGTAGGATTAGGAAGATATTACATCTGAATACACTATTTCTGAATACACAGATAACTGGCTCTGTGGATGAGGGGAAAGCAGTGGATGTGTTATTTCCTGACTTTTAGCAAAGCTTTTGATACTGTCTTCCACAGTATTCTTGCCGGCAAGTTAAAGTAGTATGAGTATGAATGGACTATAAGGTGGATAGAAAGCTGGCTAGATCATTGGGCTCAACGGGTAGTGATCAATGGCTTCATGTCTAGTTGGCAGCCGGTATCAAGCAGAGTGCCCCAAGGGTTGGTCCTGGGGCCAGTTTTGTTCAATATCTTCATTAATGATCTGGAGGATGGTGTGGACTGCGCCCTCAGCAAGTTTGCAGATGACACTAAACTGGGAGGAGTGGTAGATACGCTGGAGGGTAGGTAGGAACAGAGGCCTCAGACAAAATTAGAGGAATTGCCGCCAAAGAAAACCTGATAGTTTCAACAGGACAAGTGCAGAGTTCCCTGCACTTAGGACGAGATCCCATGACTGCTACGCTAGGGACTGAATGGCTAGGAAGTAGTTCTGCAGAAAAGGACCGGGTTAACACGTGGAACGAGAGCTGGCATATGAGTCAAACATGTGCCCTTGTTGCAAAGAGGTTAACAGTATTTGGCTGTATAGTAGGCATTGCAGCCGATCAGGACAATGATCATTCCCTTCTATTCACATCAGGTGAGCCTCGATCTGGAGTACTGTGTCCAGTTTTGGGGCCCACACTCAAAATGTGGAAAATTTGAAAGGTCCAGTGGAGGGGGGGGGGGGACAACACAAAATGATAGGCGGCTGGAGCACATGATTATGAGGAGAGCTGAGGGAACTGGGATCTGTTAGTCTGCGAAGAGAGAATGAGGGGAATTTAATTAAAAGCTTGCTATCAACTACCTGAAAGGGGCTTCACAAGAGGATGGATCTAGACTATTCCTAGTGTAGCAGATGAACAGAACCAAGGAGTAATTGGTCTCAAGTCGTAGTGCAGGAGATTTAGGTGGATATAAGAAAAAAACTTTTTCACTAGCGAGGTGGATGAAGCACGAATGGCGTTACCTAGGGAGGTGATGGCAATCTCCTTTCTTAGAGGTTTTTTAAGGTCAGGACTTGACAAAGCCCTGGCTGGGAATTGATTTAGCTGGGGACTTACGGATCCCCCCTCGGACTATACTGTTTGAGCAGGGTGTACTAGATGACCTTCCTGAGGTCCCTTCCAACTCTGAGATTCTAATGGTTTCTATTTATGAGATCATAACTGGACTGTCAAATAGATAGCTAAGAGTTATCGTTTCTTTTACCTGAAAGGGTAACAAAGGGAACCAAACACCTGACCACGGACCAATCAGGAAACCGGAATTTTTCATAGTGAAGGAGGGAACTTCTGGTGTGTTTTTGTCTTTGTTCTGTCTGTTTGTTTTCTGCGTCGGCTATGAGAACTTTTTTTCTATCTCCAAGCTTCTTTCTACCCTTCTGTTCCAACGTTGTGAGTCAACAGGAAAGGCCAATACGTTTTATTGTATTTTGTATTTACATTTGTGGGTGCTGGAATGTTTCAAATTGGTATTTTTGAAATCAGACTGTTTATGTCATATTTTCTTATAAGCAATAGCCTGTATTGTCATTTGATACAGGTTTATATTCTTTTATGTCTTTTTTTTTGAGCTGCATTTTTTGGCTTCTTACTGCTGTTTATGGGCTGGCCGCATGCGGCTTTTGTATTCGGCCTTAAGTTTCCCATCCCGTCTCCTAATTGTTCTTTTCGTGGTCTATGGCTTGTTGCAGTTGCTCTTATCCTTTTTCAGGCATTCTTTGGATTCATGGTTTCTTGTTTCTTGTGTTGTGGGTGCCCTCTATTGTCTGAACTGCTGGCTCTCTGTTGTCTCCTGGGCAACCAGTTGCTTAGCAACCGATTCCTTTTTCTTCCTCTGGGCTACTCTTTGGACATGAAATTAATGGTCAAACCGTTATTTACCTGGTGTGTTTGCTGGGACTTGATTCCCAATTTGGAATCGTATTGCTTAACAATTAAGCCCTTAATGTCCGCTTCATGGCTCCTTGCTAAAAATGCAGCTGCCAAAGCAGGCAGAAAAAAAATTCTCTCTGGCTCTTTTTAAAACCAAACCCTTTCGTCTCTACACACATATAAAGAAAATAATTATCCTACTGCTTTAGTTCTTACTTTCCCACGTTGTTGCAACCATATCATAAGCCTCTGTCCAAATCTCGACCTTAGCGTCCAAATCTGGGTGCCTTAGCATGAACCTCAAGCTTAATTCCGCTTGGATCTTATCTCGCTGCCACCATCAGATTCTGAGTACCTGATAACTCTCTGTTCCCCAACCTTTCCCTGGGGAGACCCCAAGACTCAGATGGCCTGGCCTCCCAAAGGAATACCCCACTTCTTTCCTCTGTCTTTCCTTCCTCCCGTTTCCCGCCCTGGGATATAGGAGATTTTCCCTGCTTCATCCTTGAAACACAAAACAAAAGAGGCCAGATTACCTTCCCCCCTTCCTCTTTCTCCCTTCCTCCCAGTCTTTGCCTGAGAGAGAGAGTACTCCTGCACAGAGATATCCTTTCCCTTTCCTAAACTCGGAAAAGAAGATCCAACAAGTTTTAAAAAAGAAAGCTCTTATATAAAAAAAAAGAAAAGGAAAAAGACATAAGAGATATAAACTCTGTATCAAGATGACAATACAGGGGCTATTGCTTATAACAAATATGAATAAACAGTCTGAATTCAAAAAGATAATCCAAGTTGAAACATTCCAGCAAACATCCACACAGTAAAAAAACAAAATTACCATATACCTATAGCTTTTCCTGTTGTTACTCACAACTCAGTCAGTGGGACACCAGGGCAAGGTAGAAAGAAAGCTTGGAATAGAAGAAAAAAAGTCTTCCCGTCAACTAGCTCCCTCCGCGCACGAAAACAAACGTACTAGGATACTCACTAGCAGCTCCTCAATAACCTACACCCCAGAAGTTTCCCCCCTCACTTTGAAAAATCCGAGATTTTCCCCAGCCCCTGATTGTTCCTCTGTTCATGTTTGTTCCCTTTGTAACCCTTTACAGGTAAAAGAAACATTAACCCTTAGCTATCTATTTATGACAGGAACACTGTGTCCAAATCTGGCCCATCATTTAAAAAAGGATGTTCACAAATTGGAAAGCTTCAGATAGAAAAAAGCCGTAGAGTGAAAGACTAAAGAACAGGGGTGGGCAAACTGGATGTGGAAATTGTACGGTGGGCCATGAATGCTCACGGAATTGGGTATGGGGTTTAGGAGGGGATGAAGGCTCTGGCTGGGGATGCGGACTCTGGGGTGGGGCCAGAAAAGAGGAGTTCAGGGTGTGGGGAGGGGGTTTCGGGCTGGGATGCGGAGGGTGAGAGCTCTGGCTGGTGGGACTGGAGATGAGGGGTTGGGATGCATGAGGGTGCTCCGGGCTGGGACTGAGGGGTTGGGAGAGTGGGATGGGGATTGGTGCTGGGGCAGGAGCACGGGTGGGGTGGCACGAGGGCTCTGGCTGGGGGTGCAGGCTCTGCGGTGGGGCCAGAAAAGAGGAGTTCAGGAGTGGAGCAGAGGGTTGAGAGGTTCGGGTGCAGGGGGAGACATGGGGGGAGGTGAGGTCTTTGTCTGGGGTTGCGAGTTCTTGGATGGGGCTGGAGATGAGGGAGTTGGGATGCAGGAGGGTGCTCTGGGTTGGGACTGAGGGGTTTGGAGGATGGGAAGGGGATCAGGGCTGGGGCAGAGGGTTGGGGAATGGGAGAGGCTCAAGAGTGTAGGCTCTGGGCGGTGCTTACCTCAAGCAGCTCCCGGAAGCAGCGGCACGTCCCCTCTCCGTCTCTTACACAGAGGCGCGGCCAGGCGGGTTTGTGTGCTGTCCCATTCACAGGCACTGCCCCTGCAGCCCCATTGGCTGCAGTTTCCGGCCAATGGGAGCTGTGGGGACAGTGTGTGGAGTCGCCTGGCTGCGCCTCCGCATAGGAACTGGAGGGGGGACATGCCGCTGCTTCGTGAGCCGCAGCATGAGCTCGCGGAGTGGCCCCCAACTCCGCCCCCCAGCAGGAGCTCAAGGGACGGATTAAATTGGCTGGCAGGCTGTAGTTTGCCCACACCTGCTAAAGAAGCTCAATCAATTTTGTATATCTAAGAGAAAGTTAAGAGGTGGTTTGATCCCTGTTTACTGGTCCCTGCATGGGGAATAGATTTCTGATAGTAGATGGCTTTTAATCTGCAGAAAAAGGTGTAACAAGATCCAATGGTTGGAAGCTGAAGCTAGACAAATCCAGAGAAGAAATAATGCACTGTTTGTAATAGCTAGGATAGTAAACTATCCTCAACAACTTATTTTGTGATGTGGTAAATTCTCTATCTCCTTGAAGTCTTAAAATCAAGACTGGATGTTTTTCTAAAAGATATGCTATACCTCAAGCACAGGCCATAGGCTTGATGCAGAAATTATTGGATGAGGTTCTTTGACCTGTTTTGTGCAGGAGATCAGATTAGATCATTATAATGATCCCTTCTGGCTTAAAATTATGAATATTTCATTAGCTACATTACTACTAAAAGAAGTTGTACACATTATATTGGAGAGGTAACCCTCTAGTTAAGGTTATAACTAGTTTTCTATTAATATGCCTGAATTTTTACCCTTAATCATCTAAACAAATAAAAGCTGCATAAATTTTATCATAAGTGGTAGCAGAGTTGCTAGAGAATTTTTGAGAAAACTTATAACTAATCAGGCAAACTCCTTTTGAGATATGGGAGGTTAAAAATCTATACAGTGTTCAAAAAAATCAAAATTTTTAATTTTGGGGGCGGGTGGGGAGAAAATGGCTTATCTCCATAATAGGATGGTCTAGAGACTCTAAATTTGTTCTGTTCTTCTATTCTCAATGAGAATTTCAGTGTTCAGGAAAATTTACATTATTTATTTGGATTGATCATTTCAAAATACCAAAATAAATAAACTCCAAACTTTCTAAGGCCCACCTCTGAGCCATCATACTTCTCCTGAGTTTAAGCAACTTTGTAAATCCTTAGTAGTACCAGCTAGGTTAAAGGACATAGCAGAATTGTCTATGTTAAAGTTCATAAAGAAGTACAAAGGCAAAGCAGTGTAATGGGGGTGAGGGTAGAACTTTGAATTGCTAAACTTTGTACCTGTCACTGCTTCATAAGAACAAGGGCTCCACTCCAAACTCCTTCCCGTCTGCCAAAAATGCTTCCTGGTCTAGCATGAAAAAGTGCTTCACTTACTTTCCTAACCTTCCATCGTTCACATAGTGCATCTGTGACCCTGTGTTTCACCTTGTATAGGGACCCACAAAACCTAGTGCCAGATTTGTGTGAAAATTGCCATGCCCAAGGTCAGTTTGATTTAATCCTGGATTTTCACACTGGAGGCAGGTAGGAAATTAGTGCAGGACAAATATCAATACTCAGTGAAGATCCATACTAGCTGACCAGCAGTAACATTTTATCTAAATAAAAAACAATACACCAAAATCAGCCCTGGTGTAAATGCATGCAACTCCATTGATTTCAGTGGTGCCACGGGCTCCTGTCAGGGATGAGTTTGGCTCTGTGAGTCAGAAGGGAAATAATAAGTTTAAGAGAACACATTATGTATCTGCATACATAAGTTTTCTTTAAAAATTGTGAAGTTATTTTTTCCTTTAAATTATAGCTTTGTGTATATTCCCAAGGGTTCAAAAATACATTTAACATGATGCTCTTTAGAGCATTTTGAGACAGACATTATGTATCCAGCAGACTGCATTTGTAAGTGATGAGCTATAACTCCTATAACAAATTAGTGAAAATAAACATTTCAAATATATTTTGTAAAAAGCTTTTACTTACTTGTTTTTTTAATCTTGCAGTACTGCTTTATGACCTAAGTATAGATGTAAGCAGAAAAACAAACACTCCTGCAAGATTTTACTTTTCTTCTAATGGAACATCAGATATGGTCTCAGGAAGTATGGAGATTTACAATAGCAATGTTACCTGCAAAAGTCATCTGGCATTTTTGAAGGTAATGTAATCTTTAGTATCTATTTTTTGTTTAATACAGTAACATTGTCATATGTGTAAGGGACACACCTACCTACTTTTAAAAAAAGTATTTACATAGTCTATTTATGATACCCTCACAGAAATTAAAAAATAAAACGTCTGTCCTAGCAGATCATAACTTTGTCCATTAAGTAAATGTTTAATCACACACACACACACACACACACCCGCCCACCCACCCACACCGCTTTTCCACCCTTTGCTGCTTAATGGATAAGTCAGTGCGACTTTCATGACTTTTCTAAGTGTGTGCCAGCATTGTTAATGTCAGCAGGAATGTGTACCTATTAACATTTATGCAGATGTCTCCACTAGGAGAATATAGGCATTCCTATATTTGGGGTGATAGTAGGATTTAAAAAATTTACCATTTCGACCATATTTTAGGGAAGAGAGAGCGAAAGACAGATGGCAAACTTTGTGGCTACTGAGAAGATATTGCACAGATTCACTATAGGTGCAAGAGAATCCTATATGTCAACATCTGATCAGTAGTGCTGAGCCAACTCAACAAATTACTGAAATTGTGTATTTAGACAGATTGGGATTTAAGGTTGTGCTGGTAAAATTTTTTGGGCCACGCTGCGGTTTGATTTTTGCCTAATATTTTTGTTTACAAATTTTAGGTTTTTTTAGTAACATTTTCAAATTGAACTTTAATTATTAATTAACTTGGCCAAACTCATCCCTGGTGATACCAACAGAGTTACACACAGGATAAATTTGTCTATTTGTCTACTATGTCTACATTGATTTTATTTTTTCCTTTTAATATATATGTTGGTGTATCCTGACTCTGCTTTCAATATCTACAGAATGTTTGCCTAAATTTAAATAATTTGTATGATTTACATATGTAAATAATTTTGCATAAATTGCAGTAGGAGTAGCTGCTCCCTAGCTGCTGCAACATACAGCACTCCTAGTACTCTTAGTAAGGGGGGGGGGAAAGGGAGCGCTAGGCTGTGCATCAACACTTGCAGAATCTGATTGGCTGATCACTCCCATTCTTCCACCTTCTGGGAAGGAGCAGCCTATCAAAAGGGACTTCTCCATAGGTGAGGGTTCTTGTGGTAGAACCGTAGCAGCCATCAGGGAATAACTGTGCAGTCAGCAGGTCCATACACCACCATAGGAAATGGGTGCCACATCACCAGGTGATTTCTGTTCCCTCCCAGAGATCAGAGATTGCCTGTATAGATCCACGTGATAGCTTATAAGGCTTTTGGACCCAGCTCTCTAGGCAAGAGTGAGCAGAAGCACAGATTAGTGCTCAGGTAGCAATACATAAATGAAGACTAGGCCAAGCTTAGTGAGACTAGTGGTAATCATCATCAGCTGATCATCTGGCTGGTTCTAAAGCCCAGAAAAAGGGCTGAGCCCACCAGCCAAAAGCCTGGTTGCCCAGTCATCTAGTCCAGATCTGCATTTAGAATAGTTTATTTGCTATATATAATTGCATGAAGATAAATGTTTCATCAGGCGAGAGCTACATAGGAATTTTGTGGGTGGTGCAACATAGATAAGCATATTATAATATTTAGTCCTAACTTTGCATTGGGCCAGATTCTTCCACTCTTACTCACACTGAATAGTACTTTACTTCTCAAGTAGATCTGTTGAATTCAGTGGATCTGGTCCTATTTAGTGTACGTAAGAGTGGCAGACTCTAGTCCATTGGTAATAGCACACATTTGATGTGATCTCAGTGAGACTGTCCATATTTGACATCACAAGACTCTTAGTCTATGGAATACAATATGCTCTGGATATGTATGCATTGTCTGTGTGTGTGAAGTGCTGTGATAGTGTTTTATCCTCAGGTTAACATAGAGAAACTTAAAGGTGATTTAAGATTTATATTAAAACTTTTCACAGTTATCACATTTCAATTAAAACATGTAATGGATAAACTATACATGGTATACTACCATGCACGCTTATTTTGTCATTTAAGTTGTGATTGTATATAATTGATCTCATGTAAACTTTTCCCATAATACTCCATTTCCTTTTAAATTCTTTAGTAGTAATATCAAAGACTGCCCCCATCACCTCACTGAATCTTCTATGTCTGCATGAAGCTGTTAAAGTTAACTAAGTGTGAATGTCTGTCAAGTACGGTCCTTACAGGACAGCATGTACATTTTATATATTTTGAGTAAAGAATAATTAATAGCTAATTAGTATAATGAAAGTAATGCAGAGAAGACCTTGTGGAAAATTATTGTGTATTAGATAATGTGATTTGGTGAAAGAAAGCTTGTAGATAAGAATTAAAGCAGTGGACATGTGGAGGGACAATCAGTGGCTGTCTATCTCAGGGTACGTCTACACTACGGGATTATTCTGATTTTACATAAACCGGTTTTGTAAAACAGATTGTATAAAGTCGAGTGCACGCGACCACACTAAGCACATTAATTCGGCGGTGTGCGTCCATGGTCCAAGGCTAGTGTCGATTTCTGGAGCGTTGCACTGTGGGTAGGTATTCCATAGCTATCCCATAGTTCCCACAGTCTGCTCCGCCCCTTGGAATTCTGGGTTAAGATCCCAGTGCCTGATGGGGCAAAAATCATTGTTGCGGGTGATTCTGGGTAAATGTCGTCAGTTACTCTCTTCATCGGAAGAATGGCAACAATCATTTGCGCCCCTTTTTCCCTAGGATTGCCCTAGCAGACGCACATAGCCTGGCAACTGTGGAGCCTGTTTTTGCCTTTTGTCACTGGTCACCATGTATGTGTACTTGGATGCACGACAGAGGCTGGTTATGCAGTGCTACACAGGCAACATTCATTTGCTTTTGCATGATAGGCAGAGACGGTTATACAGTTGTTCTGGTACCGTCTGCTGTGACATTGGTAAATTGGCAATGAGATGACGTTATCTGTCATTCTGTACTTCTCCTGCGCTGTCATGGGTCCTCCGTTGGGGTCGGTGGGCGGGCAGAAGACAAAAATTGGGAATGACTCCGGGCATTCCCTCCTTTATGTTGTATCTAAAAATAAGATTAGTCTGCCTAGATATGGGGCAAGTGTACTAGCAACCAGGAGCACAGCTGGCTCCATGTCAGATTCCGTTCGAAATGATGAACTACAATGCCATTCTAGGGGGTGCCCCTGCAACAACTGCTCCATTGCTTCCTGCTCACCCCGCCTCGGGCTTACGTTTGCGTGTCCCCCATTTGTGTGATGAGTAATCAAAGGAATCAGGAATAAGAAACACTGACTTGTTAGTGAGATAAAATGAGGGGAGGCAACTCCAGCTGCTATTAGTCCATGCAGGACATTAAGCGGTGCGGGAGAGAGCCCAGCATCCCACTGCTATGATAGTCCAGGCAGTACAGAATCTTTTCTTTCGCATTTGAAAGGGAGGGGGCTGATGGAGCTTCAGCCTCCAGTTGCTATGATGAAGAAGGTTAACAGCCGTTCTGTACCATTACTGAGCAATGACCTGGAATCATTCCTATTTTTTATCCAGGCCCCAAGCCAGCCTCGCCTGAAGGCAGCCCAGGAGCACTCATGGCCTGATGATGATGACAGATAGCAGTCATATGTACCGTCTGCACCAGGGAGGGAGGGGAAGCGGCATACTTGCTCTTTAACTGCAGAACACGCGTCTACTCAGCAGCATTCAATCGACATGGGTGACATTGGTTAAAAAGTCAAGAAACGATTTTTTCCCTTTTTTTCACGGGGGGGGGGTGAAAGGGTAAATTGAATGGAGCTATACACTGAACCACTCAGAGAATGTGTTAAAACCCTACAGGCATTGGGAGCTCAGCCAAAGAATGCAAATGCTTTTCCGGAGATTGCTGGGGACTGTGGGATAGCTGCGCCTCAGTACACTCCCTCCCTTCCTCCATGAGGTGTCCACTTTGATTCTTTGGCTTTCCGTTACAGCTTTGTCACGCAGCACTGTGCTGTGACTCTGTATCAATACCCTGGAGATTTTTTTCGAAACGCTTTGGCATTTCGTCTTCTGTAACGGAGCTCTGATAGAACAGATTTGTCTCCCCATACAGCGATCAGATCCAGTATCTCCCGTAGGGTCCATGCTGGAGCTCTTTTTGGATTTGGGACTTTATCGCCACCCATGCTGATCAGAGCTCCACGCTGGGCAAACAGGAAATGAAATTCAAAAGTTCGCGTGACTTTTCCTGTCTACCTGGCCACTGCATCTGAGTTCGGATTGCTGTTCAGAGCGGTCACAATGGTGCACTGTGGGATACCGCCCGGAGGCCAATACCGTTGATTTGCGGCCACACTAACCCTAATCTGATATGGAAATACCTATTTTAGCGCTACTCCTCTCGTTGGGGAGGAGTACAGAAACCGATTTAAAGAGCCCTTTATATCGATATAAAGGGACTCGTTGTGTGGACGGGTACAGTGTTAAATCGGTTTAAGGCTGCTAAAATCCGTTTAAACGCGTAGTGTAGACCAGGCCTCAGATACCTAGGGAATAATTTAATCAAGTTTGCTATTGTAAAACTCAGTGCTTCAGGCTGTTCAGTTTTCACAAGTAGGTAACCTGGGATTTGGGCTTTGGTTTGTGGCATTCCTACACGGTCAAGGTTTAATGTTGAAATTATGATTTATTGAGCAGTTTAATCATCTTAATGCCAAGTACAAAATATAAAGGCAGGGGAACCCCCTCTCTGTGTCCCAGCTCCATATCCTATTAAGTGTACTCGCCGACTTCTCAGAAATACCTGATCCATTGTGCCTGCCTGGGTTTGTCCCATTCGTCCATTGTCCTTCTGCTTCACCTACCCTTACTTGGAAAATGTAAAATTACTAAACTGGGACCCTAAATATTTTAAAGTAAAACAGTCAGCCTGGTGCCAAATAAAATTCTGTTGGGTCTTCAACCAAATAAAGTTTCAATTAACAATTGTTGTTTAATCATAAAATACACTCTTCAGTTATGAAGTGACTGCTCTCATCATTATTACTGAAAATTAGCACAGAAGTCCTGGAGAAATAGGGAAGAAAAAGGTATATTCAAGGCAGACGATTTCATTTCTGTGGTTTAAGAAGTGATTGTATATATGAAAATAGACATAAATGTGCAGTGTTTTCTTTATATACATGGCTGTTTTATATGATTAACTCATTAGGTTTCCAATTTTCATAGAAAGATATAAGGGATATCCTGACTCCTATACACATTGAAGCAACTTATCATCTTGGGCATCATGTTCTAAGGAAAAGAAGTGTGGAGGAATTCCCACCACTTCAACCAGTTCTTCAGCAGAGGAAAGAAAAAGACATTATAAAAAACAAGGTTAAGATATGGATATTTGTGTCTGAACTTCAACAAAATGAATACACATTGTAAATCATTATCTAAAGCAAATTTCACACAATGCAGTATAACTAAGGGATGCATTTTCTGAATTGGTGTCTAGATCTCTTGGTGACAGGGACATTAAAAATGCCTTGATTTTATTAAATAAATCAGTAGGCTAAGACTAGAGTGCTGAGTTTTGTCTAAAGGATGCACTGCTTACAGAACCTATATCTAGTTTGTATTTTATATTTTTTACTCTCTAATGGTAGATATGAATTGGCACAGGATTATCCTGAAGCACGTAATTATCTCTTATTAATTATATTCTCTTATTGTTTTAGGTATATTGGTATTAGTACTACACATTTTCTTACCAGTCTTCTAGTTTCACATGATCTGCTGAGTCCAATCCCAGCATGAATTTCATGTTAGATACCCAGTACGCTGCTTACCTTAATTTATACTCCATTATTTCCACAATGTTGATGAAGTATTTGTTATCTGGAGCTACTCACGCGTTTTCAAGCACAGTGACTGGAAAAACCATACATTAAAGTACCATAACTAAGCTATGTCCCTCCCCTTCCCCTTCCCCCAGGAGCAAAAGTCAAAGTGTTCCTATGATTTGTAATTGGTATAATTAAATAACACTATTCTGACTGCCCAACAATAATAAGTTTCACAAATTCAAAATAAAATTGGCAGCCAGAATGTTGAGATGCCTACTTGTGCTGTCCAGCTCAGCTTTCCATTTCTGGACCCACGTACAGTTTTAACAACAGAGAACCTTGCTGCGTGCCATACTGCAATACAGTGACATAAACTTAGTCTGCGGAACTTCAGTAACCACAGCACTGACACAACCAACTCACAGCACTACTGTCAGAGAAACCTAATATCACACAGGCAGTCTTTACTGAGATAAACTGTGTAGCTGGGGTAGCTGCTGCGCTATCGTAGGACGCTACAGAACTGTCCCAGGAACTTCAGGCCCCTGAAATGCTTTGTCCTTGCATATACCTTTTAGAATTGGCTGATCGTATCTCTGTTGGCCCAAGAATGAGACACTTAGCATGAGACAGAATCCTGTGTCTGTTATGTGGCCAGAGAAATGGCAAGTCACACTTGATTTAGCTCCTCCTTCAGTAGCAAGGGCTATTGGGCACTCACAATGCTTAGTTAATAACGTGGTGATACATGCATTAGAATTACTTTGTACCTCTTACTCTGTACATACTGTTTTGAAATATTTTCATTTTTGTCATTTCTTCACAGATGGTTTTTGCAAGATTTTGTTCCCGAGAAAACTGTTATGCTGACTTGAATGTTTCTGGAAAACTTGCATTTCCAAAGTAAGTACAATATGACTTCTGCCTGCTAAATGAGATTAAGTTGGGCTTTATGTATCTAATTTAGTTTTCCTTGCTATCTAGGTAAAATTAATTTGCAAAAGTAGACTATGAATTCCCTAAGCAAACATTACAGGAATAAAAATTAGTTTCCAATTAAAGATTATTAAACAAACAACCTTTCAGAAAGTATAACAGTAATGTATGTTATACATAAGAACAGTTTTTTCAATTATACTCAAGATAGCATTTTGTTGTCCATAAAAATAAACGTCTGAATTTCTAATTCAGATGTACTGAGATACATATAACTCACTGCACATCCAAAATTTAGACCCCTTTTTAACTGACAAGAATTAAACTGTTTCTCCTGCTGTTATGACAGTACTATACTTGCATTGTACAAAAGGAAATACTTCATTTTTGTGCTAACAGACTGCTGTGTTTACTATTTGAATTATGAGATAAGGAAAAAGAACTACTTAAGAATATTTGCTGTGTAGTTTAACACTAATGATTGAGGCACCAGATGGTTGGGCATTATGTGTGGTTTGGATTCTTTTCCCCTAGATATACTAGCTTGCATTTTCCAAGCTGAATTTCATTTTATAACTTTTCACCCATGTTCCTAATCTCTTTAGGTCCTCTGTAGTATTTCTTGGTCCACACAGGTGTTTGCAGCTCCTGCCAATTTGTTATCATCCTTAAATTTCATTATCATGCTAGACTATTAATTTTATTTAAATGTCATGACAGTTCATTAAGACTGGATCTCTGCAGAACTAAACACTCTTCCTCTGTGCTATCATTACCCTTTATAGTCCTTCAGCTAGTTTTCAATTCACGTGACAGCGTTCCTACCCATTGTGATTTGAATTCTTTTTTGAGTAAGGCCTTGGCTACACTGGCGCTTTGCAGCGCTGCAACTTTCTCACTCAGGGGTGCGAAAAAACACACCTTTGAGCACAGCAAGTTACAGCACTGCAAAGTGTCAGTGTAAACAGTGCCCCAGCACTGCAAGCTAATCCCCACGGGGAGGTGGAGAACATGCAGCGCTGGGAGAGCTCTCTCCCAGTGCTGGCGCCGCAACCACACTCGCACTTCAAAGCGCTGCCGTGGGAGTGCTCCCGCGGCAGCACTTTGGAGTTTCGAGTGTAGCCAAGCACTAAGATTTTAAAAGATCTGTTCATGCCATCTCCCTCCTCCTCCTCTCCCCAAGTATAAGAGCATAAAAATGGCCATACTGGGTCAGACCAATAGTTCACCTAACATAGTATCCTGTCTTCACACAGTGACCAATGCCAGAAACTTCAGAGGGAATGAACAGAACAGGGCAATTATTGCATGATCCATCCCCTGTTGTCCAGTCCCAGCATCAGGCAGTCACAGGCTTAGGGACACACACAGCATGGGGCTGAATTCATGACCATCTGTCTCACCAACAGTAGTTGGTCCAGTAGAAGGTATTACCTCACCCATCTTGTCTCTCCAATATCGTGGGACTGACATGGCTACAACAACACTGCATACTTCTTGGGTAATAGCTATAGATGGACCTATCCTCCATGCATTTATCTAATTCTTTTTTGAACCCAGTAATACTTTTGGCCTTCACAACATCCCTTGGCAGTGAGTTCCACAGGTTGACTATGTGTGGTATGAAGAAGTACTTCCTTTTGTTTTTGTTTTAATCCTGCTCCCCATCAGTTTTATTGAGTTTCATGATTAGAACCTGGCTTCAGTGTCTCTTTGAAAACCCTGAGGGCTGAGAAATTTTCTCTGCTGCATATCGCTGATACAACATGGAACTAGCTGCCTGATTAAACATGTTTTTTTGATTTATGAATATTCAGCTTTTTACAGGTCCTATTGAATTGAACTGCTAGTTTCATCTTGTAAAACGGGTTCTCAGACTGGGGGTCAGGACCCCTCATGGGGTCGTGAGATTATTACATGGGGGGTCATGAGCTGTCAGCCCCCACCCCGGGCCGCACTTTGCACCCACCATTTATAATGGTGTTGAATCTATTTAAAATTGTTTTTAATTTATAAGGGGGGGGTCACACTCAGAGGCTTGCTGTGTGAAAGGGGTCACCAGTACAAAAGTTTGAGAACCACTGTTGTAAAACATCTTAAAATGGTACATAAATAATACTATAATCATGTTATTTTGATTAATGACTCCTATGTGATTCTGGGCACAAGCTTTTGAGTCTTCATGGATTTCATAGTAAGATTCTTCTCCTTCCTTCAGCCATTTTCTTAGGCTTTAAGATAGCACTGCTTGAAAAATTTTGCATTTTTCTAATGCAAAGGATTTGGAGTATTTTCACTAGCATTAATACAAGTTAAGCAGGTTTATAAATAGTATTACATTTTACAGCATGGAAATAGCGTACAAGAATTTGTACCATCTTTTTCAAGCAAAATAAATAGGCTACATATCCTGATAAAGTGTGAAATATCATCTTAAATTACTTTTTGCCCTAGTATCTTGATTAAAAACTGGTTAGCTGTGAAGCATTAATTTATTTTGTCTAGACAGAATGCATTCATTATCCAGGAACAGCAAAGCAAATGCTTTCTTAAAAAAAAAAAAAAGACAAATGTCTCCTAAATGAATGGAATTGTACAAGGGTTGTCACTGAAATACTTCACTTGAGTCTTGTCCTTTACTTCTTGGATAATAGTTCAGCATGGATGCACTACCTTGTTCTGTTTCTATTGCTTAGATTCTGGGCTGCTCTATAAATTTCAAATATGCATTATGCATGTTTTAATGAAGAATGAAATATGGTTACCAGGGAAAAGCTCTAGTTCAGCTTTGCCACACTCCCAGATGTGCACCTGGTGCTTTATTGCACTTATGTACTAAGCTGGTGGGCATCTTTCTGACAGCACCTTGTTAATGAATCAAGTTGCAGTAAAATGTATACCAGAAAAAGAGCACAATAGCAAGTATGTAAATGTGATAAAATAACTTAAAAAGGTTAAAGTGAACTAGAAATCCAGCTACTGAAATGTTAACATTGTGTTTCTCTCTAATTTGATGTTGTCTTGGAACCTAGCTGCTTATACAGTGCTTTCACCTTCTGTTGCTTGTCTAAGTGCCAACTTCTTTCCCAGAGGTGTTCAGTGACTAATGTTTGGTTTCAAGCCAGAATATTTGATCAATGCCTATTTCTAGGCAGCTCTTCTGCAAGTCTTAATTAAACTTTAATGTCAAACTGAAGTTTACTTTTAGAACCTTAGGTGCCTTCACTTGTAACATGATTATAGAACACTAGGTAGAACATAAAATAGGCATGTTCACTCACCTGCCTTTCATCCTGTTTCACATTAACTCAGTCCCATACCTCAATTGAAAGCTGAAGACTGCAGCCTTATGTGGCACATAGGGATATAAATACAAGGCTTTAATCATAAACATTTCCCTGTGTTCAAAAAAAATCAGTAATGCAGATCTCAATAGCAGGCAGAGAAAAACCCAACTAGTGAGACCAGAAACTCTCAACCATACATAAACATTACAATTTATGCACATATTTATTGCCCTGTTGGAATGTTTCCTCAATAAATTCAGTTGATATAGCCACCCTCATTCTAATGTTCTCCATTTTGGGTGAAATTCTCCTCTATGCAGAGGGCCTGTCAAGCCTTAACTTGAGGGCGTAAGTGGTGCATAGACCTCATATGGCTCCTCTGCACAGGAGTAACTTCCCCTTAGAGATGCTGAAGCAGGAGGACATTCTTCTGCTACCTCTTGTCCCAGACCGAGATGTAGAAGAGTAAGCAGCACTCCTTACTAGTCATGCATCTCTGAACTAGCAGTCCAATTACTCAGACTCTAAAAAGTGCAATACAAATGAAACATTATTGTGGATTGAGTACTGTTTAAATAGTGGAAGATTGATTTGCCTTCAGCTAGATAAGCAAATACCTATTTGACAACAACCTCCAACTGGGCTTTGCAAATACCTTGCCACATTGAAAGGGTTTTGCTTTTTTTTTCCTTTTTCCAGACACTCTCCTTTTTACTGAGGTCACTTGTCTCTGTATATGTTGTACATATCACTGGTTTTCTCATACAGTATAACATTTTAAATATATTCCTTATTTTTATAGACCTCATGAAAAGAAAACATATCTTTCAGTTGGAAGTATGAAGACTTTACTCTTGAATATATCTCTGAGCAATGCTGGAGATGATGCATATGAAACTGCCCTCCACATCCAACTCCCTAAAGGTCTTTATTTTGTCAGAGTTCTAGAACTGGTAAGAATTGAAATTCGATGTCGTCATAATTCCTTGACCATTCTCACGTTACCAGCTATATCTACACTACAGCTGAGAACAAGCTTCCCAGTCGGGGAAGACAGACTCATGCTAGTGGGGTTAACACTAGCACACTAAATGTAGCTGTGTGGATGTTGTAGCACAAGTGGAGGCTTGAGTTGCCCACCTGAGCTCAGACCTATGGGATAGGGTTGACAAAAAACCTCTAAGTAGGGAAAGCTGACAACACTCAAGATTTTCTGCTTAAAGCTTTAGTTAATCCATCCACAGAGTGGGCACAGTTTAATCAAATTAGCCAATTTTTTTATTTAATAGTAAAATATTGCAGTAAATGAACAAAACTAGTGACTTCTAAATGTATTTGGAAATACTAGTATTTAACCTCCCTCATAGATAAGACCCTACTAAATTCATGGCAGTGAAAAATTTGGTCTCCTCCATGAAATCTGCTGGGGAGGGGCAGGACTGGGGGCACCCTAGCTGGGACCCCTACCATGTGCTGGGCTCCTGGGTGCTAGTCCTGGTGGGGCTGGGGAGGGAAGGGACTTCCTCTTTATCTGCAGGGGCTGGGTCAGACCCACCTCTGGGAACATCCCCCGACTGCAGAAAGCTCCACACCCTCGCCCCACTTCCTGCCCCCATTGCTCTCCAGCTGCAAGTTGGAGGGATCACTGCACAGTGAGCAGCCACAGAGATTCTTGCTGCTGGAGGAGGGTCCCAGAGGTGAGTTTGCCCCAGCCCTAGGAGTGGCCCCTGCAGGAGAAGAGGAAGTCCTGTCCTTCCCCAGCCCCACCAGGACTAGCACCTTGACCCTGGTGCACAGTTGGAGCCCCCCTCAGGGCATCCCCAGACAGCAGTGCCAGAACCAGGAAGGCCAGGGGACTTTTTAACATGAGCAAAGTTTGTGGGGTAGGAGGTGGTTCTCTCCCCCACCCCCAACTGCAAGTCTCAGGTAGGTGCAGAGCCCCTGGCAGCGCCATCCAAGGCTTGCAGTTTGGAGGGCAACGCCACCCCTGCCCCCAAAACTATGCCCATATTAAAAAGTGGGGAGCATGGCCCCTCCTGTTCCAGTGCTGGTGGCACTTCTACAAAGGTTCCAGGAACCCTTGCCCCTGGTCCTAGGCTCAGCACTTAGGAGTTGAAGGGGCCTTGAGCTGGCTGTGTGTGTTTGGGGGGGTGGGGAGAACCACAGCGCCCACATGGCCCTGGGCGGTCACCCACCTGTAAGGCCAGCCCTGCCTCCCCAAAAAATGATGACCCCCCCAATACCACATGACCCTGATGTCTGTGCTGCCCAGCTCTGAAGGCAGTGCCTCCCAGCAGCAGCAGCACAGAAGTAAAGGTGGCAATACTGCAACCCCCTTACAACAGCTTTGCCCTCCTCCCACAAGCCTCTTTTGGGTCCGGACCCCCTTGGTTATAATACCATAAAATTTCAGATTTAAATATTAGAAATTGTACAATTGATGATTTTTAAAATTCTATGACCATCAAATTGACCAAAATGGACCATGAATTTGGTAAGTCCCTATTCATAGTATCACAGAAATATTCGGACTTGCAAGAGATAATCTAGTCCACTCGTTTTCAACCTGGGGTCCGCCAACTATATCAGCAAAAGGTTATCATTATCATAGAACAGTGGTTTTCAACCTGTGGTCCATAGACCCCTGGGAGTTGGCCAATGATGCCTAAGATTTCCAAAGGAGTCCATACCACTAGTCAAAATTTTTAGGGGTCTGCAAATGAAAAAGGGTTGAAAACCATTGATCTAGTGCATCGCTCTACACTGAGGCAGGACTAAGTGTACATGAACCTTCCCTGATAGATATTTGTCTATTCTGTTATCCTGTTTTTAAAAACCTCCAGGGACTGATCCTCTGAGCTGTTCTCAGGAGGGACAGAGCACCTTGTTGGATCAGGCCTTTTTTTTTTTTTAATTATTTTTTTAAAGAAAGCTGGAGACTAATGGTAACCTTTCGAAGGAGATACAAAAATTCTTTCCTTCTAAATTCTTTTTATTATTTTGTTTAAAGAATTTACTTCTAAGATGTTTATACTGGACTTCTTATCTTTGAGAGGGTAATTTTAGACTTAAATAGGTTGACAATGTACTTGCAAAGTCAACTCATTAATCAACAGAATATGAAGAAGTAATGAAATAATTTGATTGGTGCAAGGAATTGAGCAATATGGACTTATTGGACTAGTCAACTAGTAGCAACAGAAATATTTTGTAAATTCCTGCTGGTGTTCACTGAAGCAGTAAATACTCAAAGTGAAATTTTATGGCATATTTGTAGCTTGAAATTTCTGAAATAACTTTGCTAAATGGTCATTAGATTCATCACTTAAAACTGTTACTGGTTTTTCATTCTTTAATTTTAGGAAGAAAAACAGATACATTGTGAAATATCAGATAAGGAAGCTCATGCAGTGAGACTTGACTGCAGTGTTGGGTATTTATATGTAGATCATCTGTCAAAGGTAAAATAAACCTGAAATTATTAATCTTTAAAACTATGTCTTGTTTTATGAGTAAGTGCTTAAAATGTATGACTTGGAAGGGGGAACTTTATATTACACACTCTACTTAAGGTCTGCTAAAGCTAGAATGAAAATGTTCAACAAATAAATTATTGCTCACCTTTTTCCTCTCTATACCATATTCGCCATCATGATAACTGAGAATCTGAGCTTCTCATAGTCATAGACTTGAATGGGCACAGCTCTAGGAATAGTTTAACAACATTTTGTCAGATGTCTCATGACATCCCATTTGTTTTTGCTTTACTTCATTGAGGACACTATCCCCATTATTGCATTTATGGGAGGGTCTGAGTTTCTGTTAACAAGTCAAAGTTGAAATATCGCACTGAGACACCGAGGACAAGATATACACAACAGAATGCAGTTTATTGTGCCTCAGTAGACACTTTGTAGGTATGCCAATGTTTTTCTTTAAAATAATAATAATAACCTTTCATTCCATTATCAAGAAATTAGCCTTCTACAATTTATTTGAAACAATGCATTCAAATCAGATTAGTTATTACAATGTATCAAGCAGGCATATCATACATATTGTAATCGTGCTCACTTTATGGTTAACTGTACCAAGGAAGTCATTTAAACGTTACTTTTCTAGTTTTGTTCTTTCAACTGATATTGATGTGAAGTTACCATGTCTTTAAAAGGATTTTAACAATCAAAATGATTTTTTTTAATCCAAAGATTCAATAACATCTCAGTTTTCAGTTACAAAGAGTATGAGAGGTATTTGTATTTAAAAGCTTAGAGACAACGTTTATTTAGTCAGTCTGCCTCTTGTACTGGATTCACTAAATCATCTGTGCTTCTACCAACATAGTTTTCTTTCTGTTTAGCTCCTTGCCTGCTAACTAGGATTTAGTTGAATTGTGTCTGGCTGTAAGGATTGGCATCTTTGTCTGCACACAGATGTTAGAGCCTCTCTGTAAACAGGCCTGCAAGGGCCATTGTGTGACAAAAGGTGGTCACTGCCTTATTTTTTATTTAGTATCAGCAACACGCTTGGTATTTGAGACAGACAACACTGCCCCTAACCTGAAGAGCTTATAGTTTTGTAGGTACAAATCATTTCAAGATTAAGTCTGTTCTGCTCAGGGGCAGCTTTAGGCATATTCTACGTGAGGGAGTACGGAGGGCCACTATGACGACTCTCCAGTAGGTCACTTCTGTACTAATCTTCAAACCTAAAGGTTCCAAAGGGGTGTTTCCTGTTTCCTTTAACGTATGTTCTCGTTAGCACAAATATTGGATTTCATATGTCCCAGAATCCTTGTTCATTTCAGTTATTTAAAGCACTGTTCATTTAAGTCTGGGGTACTTTTAAATACTGAGGCTGTGCTGTGCCTCTTGCACAGAGCCTGCAGCCCAGCATGCGCAGGGACTAAGGTGGCTATAATCCGTTTTTGCATAGTCTTGGTTTGGGGCTGCTGCAAGAACTGGAGTGGCCCCCCATATAATTTCGTTATGGCAGTCTGTCACCAGCTGCCTGTGGGCCTAGAATCTCTGCAGTGCTGTGTTCTGTTGCCATGCTCCCAGCATACTCTCTCCTACACTGGGGCTTACAAGGGGTCTGGAGGTGTCTTACTCAGTTCCTGTACCAGGGACCTGGCTGGATTGTGGCATTTTAGAATCTCTTTAACCTGCCATACAGAGGCTAGAGAAAAGGAAAGAATCTCATCCTTGGGTTGGGATTTTCAAAAGAGCTCAGCATTGGCCTACCTCTGCTCCCATTGAAGCATCTGGGAGTTGTACTGGGAACTTAAATGGGAGCAGAGTTAGATTAATGCTGAGTGCTTCTCAAAATTGCAGCCTGAAAGTTCTGCTGCTGTTGGCCAAGCAGAACAGAGTGTCCTTTCGGAAGCAGATCGTATAAGGCAGGGAGGGGTTCTCACCTTTTTCTTTCCAAGGCTTTTCTATATGTAAAAGCAAGGCTGGCAGCAAGCAGGGCAGTTGCCTGAGCTCAGTTGCTCAGGCTTTTATATGTTCTTCAGTCCCAGGCAGCAGGGACCTATTTGCAGACTTCCAGGGGACCACAGACCCCCGGTTGAGAACCACTGCTAAAGGGGAGCGCATGTTAGAGGAAATGAAGGAAGCACCAAATCTGTTCTCCCCCTTTGGGTGGAAATATATTTAGGGCATGGTGTGACCATGCATTTAATCCAGAACTGGAACTTCTTCTATAGCACAATACATTTTCTGTACCTTAACCTTCCCTACAAATGTTTTGTAGGAAAGTGATTGGGTTGACTGAGATTACAAACAAAAGCATTATGTCCTAATGAACTGGGGGCTGAACTTGTGCAAAATATAATTCAGCACACTCTAGAATTTGTCACAAAGGTTAAACATTTAAGGGGGGAAATTTCAAATTAGTTTAATGATGTAACATTTCATCTTAAACATTTAAGAAACACCCAATCATTTAGCACAAACAGTGTTTCATTTGTTCTACAGATGGATTTTAGTTTTCTCTTGGATGCAAGCTCACTTTCCAGGGCAGAAGATGACCTCACCATCACAGTTAATGCTACCTGGTAAATCTTGCTTGATAAAAATTGCTGCGTTTGATGAAAAATATCCCTAGCTTTGGAAAAAGGAATAGGGAGCACAGCAAAGGCTTAATGAAGCACAACTGCAAGAAAGCTCATTTATTACATAAAACATAGAGAAACTGAAACCACAAAAAAGTAGATAATTGCTGTTTAAATAATGAGATTTCTGCTAACATTGTCATAAAAGTGATTTCTTACTGACACATGGAGTTACAAAAATGTTATTTAAATAAGCTACTAGGTGTATGTTTTAAGTAATTAGTTATCTCTAGAGATAACACACTGTATATGATGCATTCTAACACAGCTCCCCCCCACCCCCGTTTACTTCTACAGTAAAAATGAAGAGGATAATGACCTGCTGTTGGATAACTCCATAGCTTTAGTCATACCTCTGAAACATGAGGTTGAGCTAAATGTCCATGGGTAAGTAAGTTAATGGTTGCTCTGCATATCCATGTGCATAGGATTGTTGTTTATCCATTATTAAGGAACGCATACCTCAGCTGAACTCCCATGATCTTCAGAGAGGAAACATGGCCTAGTGAAAAATTGCAGTACTGGAAGTGGGAAGATCTAGATTTTATTCCAGGTTCTGCTGCAGACTTTGTGCTTCAGTTTGTCCCTCTGAAATGGGGAAAAAACCTCAAAAGGGCTGAGATTTAATACCCGAGGACTGATTCTTTGCTCTTCTATAACACCTTTTTCCGTCAGAGTAGTAGTATTTGTTCCTGCTTTTCTATCACTTAATCCTGTTTTCTGCAAAGGTGAACAAAAACTATATTTTAATCCTTTAGCCTATCAAATTCCATTCTGGTAATTGCTCAGCCTTATGCTTTTTTGTGTAATTGTCCACTGCTGAGTCAAACACATTGTCTTTTATACTCAACTGTATTGACTGTTTGCTGTTCAGCTTGTCCCTGATGGTGTTACTGCCTGTCATAAATTTGCCTGTGACTAAATATACTTCGTTCTGGGAGGACAGACCCCTCTAAACAGGGCCTTGGTTTGCCCAGCCCCACTGTACCGTAGTCATTGGATTGCAGTCATGTAGCAGGAATGCCCAGGGATACTTTTTAAGGATCCTTTCCTTTGACTGTCACTGACATCAGGTGAAGGCAAATGCAAAGGACTTAAAGACTGCTTCAGAGGGGTAGGCGAAATTTATTTGAACTGTGCTTTGTATAGCAGGATACTTCTTTCAAACTAATGATGGGAAGGGGCAGTAACAGCTTCCACTATCTCCATTCCACTCTCGCACCACTTCCCTTGCCACCATATCCATCATTGCAGCCACTACAGGAATATTAACATTTTAGCTCCAGCATTTTTCGCATGAAGATCTCATAAGTCTTTCGGGAAACTGAAGCACAAGGTTGATATTACTTGTAGATCTCTCAGAATCAGTGGCAAAGTTGAGTATAAACCCATAATTCCTCATAACCTAACCCCAGAACCTCTCTGAAGGTGGAGGGGACTGAAATCTCACTGGTAACGGGGGGGGGGGGGTAAATGAGCCAGAGATGTAAAAGATGAGGATAATGTTCATATTAACATTGCATACTAATCATGCTAATTTTGTCCTATTGTAATTATTTTTGAACTACTGTAGATCTGTATCACCAGCTTCATTTGTTTATGGATTCAGTGAGGAAAATTCACCAATTAATTGCATGAAGGAGAAGATCAACTTCACTTTCCATGTAAGAGCTATTTTTTACAGAAACCATTCCTCTCTTTCTAAAAGTTAATTCTTAACAACAGATAAGACAAAAGGCACTTCCTCCTCACCTTGTAACTTACTGGGAAAGCGTTGCTCTTGTAAAGTGCTTAATATAGAAACAAAAACATAAATCCTCGGATTGGTGAGAACTTCTGCATGTAGCTGTTAACAGAAGCAGCTCCCTACGTTCTTGGAATCCCATTCCCAGCTTATATTTTTGGGTGTACCAAGCCATATGTACTTCCAGCAAGTGCTTTCAAAAAGCTTGAGAAAAATACACCTGTAGCACTAAATTTCCCTCAACAATAATAGCTATTAACGTCCGTAGGGAGTGTGCTCAGCTCACCAGATGGGATGCCCCTACAAATTTTAGGCTTGGTTTCTCTTGTCCATGAAGCCACCGTAGATCTAGTAAAGTGTGTTTGAAAAGCACGATCTATGCCCCTTACAGGTCAATAGAAACACTGCTATTGACTTCAATAGCAGCTGGATCAGCCACTAATTGAAGTTGGAGTTCCCTTTAAGGGTGCAAGCCCTACTAAAAAGAACCTCTCTCACTTAATTGCCTTTGAACACTTTCATAGGCTCCTATAGTCTTTGGTTCCCTATTCCTGTCACTTCTTTATGGCAAGCCCATTCATTCCAGGCCCCTGCTAACCACAGCTAGCATCTGTTAAGCACCTTTGACTGTCACCTTTATGGAGTGCTGCAGGTCAGGAAACTTTTGCTGCTCATTTGTTTCGCATCAGAGGTCAGAATTTGACCCAGATGTGCATGGGAGTTTCACTGATAAAACTGACAATAGATCTGAATGATGGGGACGGGGCGGATTTTAAAAGACAGAAAGAGGAGCTAGATGCTCAACTTCCATTCAAAGTCAATGGGAGCTGGGTACCTAACTCTCATTTGGGTCTTTGATAATATCCTCCTTCACCCTGGCTTACAGTTTTCCATGGGCTTTCTTAGACAGTACATATTTACTAAAGCAGGGGAGTCAGCTGTGTTTGTACTACATATCTGTTCACTGAACACAAGTGCAGCACAAGGAGCTGGTACACAGCAAGTACTGTGTGTAGAGCATGGGGGGACTAGCTGGCTCTGGGGCTTAGTAATAGGGTCTCTCCAGGTTACCAGTTCATATCCATTGCAGACTGGTGGATTAAAAGTCAATGAAAGTTGGGCACTTAGCTCCCTTAGACTCTTTTGAATATCCCACCTGAAGTGGTGAAATAAGACCTCAGTTCAGGTCATAGCAGACAAGAGTCATTCCGTAAAGCTACCACTACCCCAAATGGCAATTAATTAGCAGAGTTAACAGAGAGATAAATGATTCAATATGGCTAGAAAATAAACTGCACTATCACCTCTTGAGGTGCTTCTCTCTAGCTCACAGTCAATTTTTATTGTCAAGCCAGCACTGGGAAGCCTCCATTGCTGCTGCAAGTGTGTGAATTCTGTGTATTCATTTCTTGATTAGTGTATGTGAATGAAAGTTTCAGTTACTGTAGCACGCTTTCTCCCAAGGTTATCAGTGCTGGACCGAGCATGGCTCCTGCCATAGGTTTGGAGATAATGGTTCCTAATTCTTTTGCACCAAGAGATGAAAAGCTGTTTAACATTCTGGATATCCAGGTATGTTTGTTTTATTATATTATGATTTTACATATATTATGCTCTGTATGTAGTACATGAAAGTACAAAATTAGATGGAGCACAACAGTGCTTGAAAAGGCACATCTAAATTTTTCTTATTCAGCTACATTGTATGTGAAACTTGACTGTAACAATTAGTGTGAAACATTAATTTTGCCTATGTATTTTAATTTCTCTTATTTTAGTGTATCAACCAATTCTAAATGAATTCATAAAGCGCAAACATGTACTTGTTTCAGAAATTGTCATGGGTATTGATGCTGAATTAGCAGAGAAGTAGAAATGCTGAATTAAAATATACTGAGGTATTCTACTGTGCCCACTTACAGTGAAATTGTGAATACTTGATACATTTAGGTTTAGTGCATATTCAGTATTTAATCCATGTGCTTTCTCTGAAATATACTAGCTAGTACATTAGACTCTGATTGGAGCCTCATTGAAGTTAGTCTCCACCTGCCTGGAGCTCAGTATTGGGCCAGTTTCTAAATTTTAAGGAGTGTTTCAGTCTATTTTCCCCATTCCTGGATTCAGTGTTACAGCACCAAAGATTTCTTGTAAAGAGTAGAATGCAGTATTTTTTTTAAGAGGGAAGTGTGACTTTTTACATTCCATAATCCTGTCCAATAAACATCTCAGTTTTGGTTTTAGATTCTACTCACCATCAAAATCCTGCTAATTATTTGATACCAGACAGCATGTTTGTTGCTGTACAGACCCCCAATACACAGTCCCTGCTCTACAGATTTTTGCCCTTCTCTTGAATCTGTTACAATACATCATAGCCTGCAGTTTTATTCACCTATTTATGTCTATCATAGTGGAATCAAACAAGCAAATTACACCTATTTTTAAAACACTTCTTTAATGTAATTACATTTCCGCACAAGGGAATGAGTAGGGGTCTTAATAATTTCCCCTGTTTATTTTTCCAATCACACCTCTCTCTGACTGAGTATGGCTCATTCCCGAAGCTTTCAGTACAGTTCTGAGGGCATGTAAGAGGTAAGCAGGTAGTTCTGGTTAAGTAAACTGGGCTAGAATTGCACCCACTGTGCCAAGGGTGCATTTCTCTCATACTCTAGAGAAATCATTTTCAAATACAGAAATTTTCTTTGACTTTCCACGTGTATAGAAATGTCTTTTAAGCAGTATCTGGAAATGTTTAAAACCCGTGAATGATTGTGCTGTTGTTATTTCCAGACAGCTGATGGAGAATGTTTTTATAATAATTATACAAGAGACTGTACTTTACCAGAAAAAAATGGACACATGAACGTATTAGAGGATCTTGTCATTTTCTTTTCAAAGCCTACCAAGAGGCGACTGGTAAGGGTCTTTTTTTGTTTGTTTTTGGTTCGTTCAGTCCCAATTTACTTAACCCTTGAAATAAACTGCATAAAGTTACTTCATATTATGCGTTACACATACTTTTCAGGATTGATTTTAGAAGTCAGTGGGAAATTATATTTTTAAAAGATTGTAACTTATTAGACAAACATTTTTGGTTATAAGCAAAAAGGGGATTAGATGTTTTCAGTTTAGTTCCCACTCATACAAATTACAGAATCACCTCATATTGCTCAAGAGAAGGCTGGAATATCAGACTTATTGCAGGTTGGAACTGAGATGTAGTGGCCGTCTTGTGTGAGGAAGTTTGTATAGGGCCTGTTTGTACTGGTCCTGAATGACGCTAGTGCTACTAGTCCATTTTTGAATACTAACTCTTTGCAAATACTTAAAGCAAAATAAAAAATCTACAGTATGAATGATGTACAAGTTTGAAAGTGCCCTTATGATTCTTAATAACGGGATCAATGTAAAACAAAACCTGCTGTAGCAACAACCAATTTCCTTATAGCCATGTTTTCGGAATTGCTCAACTCTCATTTAGATGCTTATATAGGAAATTAGCTCTCTCGAAAATTCCCCACTTCCCCTCAATTGTGGCCACATGGTGTTTTGAAAACCTGACACAGTCTTTGTGGTGACTGTGATGCCGTGTGTGTAGCTCTTCTGCGGCCCAGTTTCTGGAACAGTTATTGATATTTATTGTAGGTAGCCTTGCATCTTGACCTCTTCAAGCTAAAAAATAAAACACCTTTTGACTAGATGCTAGAGGCCTTGATATTAACAAGAAAAAATAAACCATGTTGTGAAAGTTAAGTGTTGCATTTTTGTTTTTTTTCCTTCAAAGTACTGCATGAAAGAAGATCATTTGTGTTTACGAATACTGTGTAAATTTGGAAACATGGAAAATGGAAAAGAAGCAATTGTCCGAATGCAACTGGAAGCTACTCCTTCAGTTTTAGAAATGGTAAATTGTATTTAAATCTTTAACCTGATAATTTTAAAAGGTTATTTGCTTTTTGATGACATCACATGGATTTGCAGCACCCTCTTGTGAACACTGTGCTATATTTCTGGTTGATAGAAATAAATTGCACAATATTCATTTAATATATACATCAAGTATTGTTAAATCCAAGTTAATAATAACAATCAGTATACATGTTTTAGTTCAAATACCTCCGAACACTACAGAGAGGTATTTAAACATAAGAGGGTTGCTGTACTCTAACGCATGGTGCAAACCTCTCAAAGTGACAAATTCTGTGGCTTAGTTGGCATATTATAACCAAAAAGCAAGCTCCACGATATAGCTTTCACTTCAAGTTTATAATAGTATAAAATGGTGATAGATTTGGTTTAATATTCCTGGGCTATTGATAATTTGCTTACAGCAGTCACTAACAGGATATGATAAACCAGACAGCTATTGGAATATACCTGCAGTTAGGCACATCATAGTTTTTTGTTTTTTTTTGTCATAAACTGAAGCAGAGGAAAGATACCAGAGTGAATGGACTATTGGTCTCTTCAAGCATGACATTGCCTGGTCAGACATATGTAAATTGGTTAAAGGGTGAATGATTGTTGTCTCATTATTTTAAATACAATTACTATCTGAATTTGTATCTCTATGTGCTATAAACACTTAAGGTGATTTACAGAAAGGTTTAGTGCTGTTTAGATAATAACTAAGAGCCATTTTAACACCTAGACAATTCCTGATAATGAATGGGACTTGTAGAAAATACAGCTAAATTGCCATATTTGCATAATTATAAATCAGATACTGCCTTTGATAAAAAGTAAATTAGGGTGTGGACAAAAATCCTTTTTATCATTAAGGAATACCTTATACAGCAGGTCAGCCATTAATGCCTGGATCTCAAAAACTCTCTTGGTTGAAGTGATCACCACTAGGAATACAGCCTTCAGGGGAGTGGTGTTGCAGGAAACATTCTCATAATGGCACAAACAATGGCTTCATTAATTTGGTGGGTGTTAGATGTAAGTTCCACGAAGGGGGCAGCTCTTGGACAAAAGGAAATGTGAAGAAAGCCTTTAAAATAGAAAACTGAACTTTGTCCTGTTTGCCCCCCAGAAAATCTATCTATCTATAGCTTTGTCAGTAGCTCAGTCCTTTAAAATATTTAGCTTTGATTAGCAGTAGTGCATAGTTTCAAGTTAACTTATCTAAATTTATAGATACACAGATCTTTTGAGTTACTGGAGTACAGTTCTGTTCCTGGCTCTGTGACTGAGCTGTTTTGTAGACTAAGGCATCTACACATCAAGGTTTAATTCACTGTTTGAGGTCATCAGATAAGAGGGTATAATATTATAAAGTATTACAGTACTTATGCAACTTGGCTTTTTTTTCCCCCCCCCAACAGGATGAGGCATCATCACTTAAGTTTGAAATAAGTGCTACAGCATCACCAGAAAAAAATCCAAAAGTCATTGAACTACACAAGGAAAGGCAAATTGCACATGTAAGAATTCTTTAAGTACACAAGTTGGTTAGCCCTCCCCCCTAAAAAAAAATATTAAAGAAAAATAGTACCACCTGAAGTTACAGAATTATGCACAAATAGATATCTACATAATTGGAATTAAATTGCAGTTAGTTAGGCAAATAGATCTGTGTGCCATCATCTGAAGTGGCGACAAGATACCATTTATGGGAATATATACCATATACATTGTTATATTTTAATTTCATAAATTGTCTATTCTAAGCATACTAGTATTCTTACTTTAATGTTTCCCTACTTCATATAGGTCTTTCTGGAAGGACTACATAACCAAAAGCCAAAACATCATGTTACCATACTCATTATTGGGACAGGTTCAGTACTTGGCATTTTCTTGTTTTTGCTTATAGTGCTGTTATTATGGAAGGTAGGATTCTTTTTCCTTTATCAATATTTCTCTATTATTTTCATTGACTCCTTTAAAAACAGGAATAATATGCTTTATTGTGATCTGTTCTTACTAAAGAACAACAAATCCTGGTATGATTAATTCCTTTTTTCCAAAAACCTTCTAAAGTTTTTTCATTTGTCCTTTTTACCCTGTTTTCCCTATCTCAGGGAAAGTACTTATTGACATTAATTTACCTCTTTGAGATCTTTAACTCCTATACCCCAAGTTTTTTCCCCATATTTATGGGCCAGATTTGTATAATTTTCTTCCAGAAGTCCTACAAAATTGTTTTTGTAGGCTGCTGCTTCATGTTTTTGCTATCCCAATGGACATGGTCTACAATATTCCTAACAGAAAAGGTGAAGATGGATTTGTTGCTTGCCAGCATTAAATGTTTTAAATTCTAAGTTCTTATGTATGAACACTAGGGGCAAATCTTGCTCCTCACTGTTAGTACGCATACAACGTCCAGAAAAGATCTGATGGGGTAAGGATTTTTCACTTTGTGTACCCCTTGCTTGCCACACACATTCCTTTTGTGCCATAGTAAGGGAAGCTGGGGATTGTACATCTCTGAATCTGACTCCACTACTCATTCTTCCCATGGTAGAGTACAGAAGTGTAACATGCTGGGATTCCATTATCGTTCCATATCCTGGGAAAATTTTTATCTCTGGACTTCCACAGTTTACAGCCCATTTGCTCATATAGTGAATGAAGGGAAAGGATTAGCCCCATAGATGTAAAGTACTTTTTAGTAATGCTGTATTTTGATATAATGTACCAATTAAAAAAAAGCCTACATTTTAAAAAATTAGTTCATATTATCAACGACAATCATTTTAATAGTAACATCACTGTTACTCTCAAAACAGAGTAACAAGCTGATACTTAATCACATATGCCAGCATGTCATCTTAATCTTTTATACTGTTTAAAGTAAGTGTATTTTATTAAATCTGACTTATTAAGAATTCGCTGATACACACCAATTGATTTTGAAATTGTTTTTCAGAGTGGCTTCTTTAAAAGACGTTATCAACCTATCCCTCAAGAGCAGCCCAAAGAGAAAGTTGGAACTTAATCCTTCTTATTGCTGTTTACAAAGATGACAATTAAAGACTTCTTTCAAATGATGAATTTCAGGCTCAGAGCAATTTACATGATGAATATTGATGAGAGAAAACTGATGATGAGTCTGTTGTTTAGTCTTCATGTTAGAATATACATTTGATTTTGCTGATCTATGGAGGATTACACCTAACTGTAGCATCATCTTCCTAAAATACAAATGACTGTCGGATCTTCAAATAAAGAAACTGTAATAGTAATATCTGAAATACCAGAAGTATCCATCTCTTCAAATGCATACAAGAACACTAAGCAGATAAAATGAAGTATTGCTTACCCGAAGAAGAGTTCTTGGAAGGTAGTACAGTATTATCAACCATTTTGGGGTAATGAGATCTCAGTGGTTGGCCGTGGGGTAACTCATAACTCAATTAGCTTTCAACTTTAATTTCATTTTTAACTAGAGATTTGGATAAGATCCTCATCCCACTATGGCACCTTTACACTGGGTAAAAGGCCTGAAGTGCCAAGGGAGGAAGCCTCCAGTGCATGCACTGTAGAAGACAGCCACAAGGTCTTCTGAACACTCCTGCAGGCTCTGGACTAGGGCACATAACGACAGGACTACAGAGGTCTTGGTAGTCTTGTAGTCCATTGGACAGCCTGGGAGGCTGCTGTAATTTAGACGGACCTCCAGGGACTGTCTAAATTATGCCAGGGCCTTCTCTAGTTTCAGGACAGTCCAGGACTGGGAGGATGCAAAGGTGGCTTTAAAACCACATTAGCTTCCCCTTACCTGGACTGGGAGTTCTGTGCTGAGCCTCTAAAAGGGGCAGCATAAAATCTTACCATTAATTGATGTGCATGGAAAGGTTTTTTGTGCTGATCAGCACTGAAAACACAATGTCCTGTCAAGGATGCATCACATTTGAGGGTTACCTTGAGAAGAGAGTCAAACATCTGAAGCCATCAATATCAATGATCCTTAACATAGTACTAGCTGATAAGGCCAGGAGCACACAGTTAATTCTGTTTCTCCCTTTTTCTCCTCAAACACCAAGAGCATGAAGTTTTGGAGCGAAAGACATTGATGTGTTTTCCTGAACAATAATTATTTGCAAATGTTTCAATAATGCTCAGCATTGTAGTATTTAAAGACATTTCCAGTAGCAGACACAAGAGGCTCTGATGAAAATTTAAAATAAACCTTAACTCCATAGGGCTAATGCCATCTTTAGATGTGCAACCCCAGCCCAAAAGTTGCTGACCTCTGAAACCTGTATAATGAAATAGTTTGGATATCCAAGTTCAGTCCTTAGTGGATATTTTTTCAGCTTAATGCTACCATCGCAATTGGCACTCAAGAGTGGCAGTAGAAAGGAAAAAACTGAATTGCTCCTACAGGTTATCCCTTCAGATTCTTAGAGAGATACTAGCAATGCCACCTACTTTAAGTACACTGATACCTGTTCTAGGGGGGGAAGCATTTCATTCTCTGGGCTATGCACCATCTCATCCAAGTGCTAAATTCATCTTAAACTTACTCTCCCCTAGTAATGCCAACACATGCTATTTCCTATTGCTCTTCTTTGTCCTTTCGCTGCTGTCTTTCTGGACTGCTAGTAGAAAACTTAGTTCCAGCATCTTTTTTTTATGTAATAAATGTGGACATTATGCAACATCACTTGGTAATAAAGCTCCCGAGTTAATAGCAACAAAGATTGCCTTCAACAAATTATTTTGCTAATAGAGTTATATACATTTTTCCAAAGTGGCTTTTTGACCTAGGCTAAAGAATCAAAAGGTAACAGAGCATGATTTTCCACAGAGGGCCAAGAACCTGTGGTTTTCATTTACTTCAGTTGGTGTCATGGGTGCTTCCATACTTCTGAAAAACAGATCTTATCTCAAGGCATTGGCTTTCTGTTCTAAAATATTCTGCATTATATTAAGAACAAATGTGTACATACAGAAAGATGATCTTATTTTTAGAATAAAATGTGCTATGAGTGAAATATTTCATCCTTAAAAACTAAACTATTTGCAAAATGTATATTCTAAAAAGGACTTTTAAAGAGTATAGAGCCAAATGAATTATTGCACTTTAATCAACACATATTTGAACAGATAGTCTAATATAGTGTGTTGTGAGAACTGTACCTCAAATACCAAAAGCAGCATTAAAATTGCTTTAATACAAACAATGCAAGGAAATTAGATTACAAAGGATTTTTTTGGAATTGCTTTAGTAAGTAACTAAATGCACAAGTGTTACTTGGAAATTGCACATTGCTATTCAAACTATGCTATATTACAATTGATCAGGTATTTCTCTGAGATATTCAAGCAAAATTCAATTAATTTAATAAACAAACATTGAGGTTTAATCTAAATAAGTAAATGAAAAATGTGAATGTAAGATTTCCTGATGGCAGCATGTTTATTAATAAATGATTGTTCAACTGAATTTTATAATAAAAACAACTGTACACTATCTTTTGCAAATTTAATTATTTTGTTGATAGAATTTGCAGAGGTAATAAAATACAGTTAAATCTATAATAATGGTTTATGAAGGTGGAATATCTTTAAAGAATCAAAGAAGAAATTCAGTTTTCACTACTCAAGCACAGTACTTTAATGCTTCTGGATTAATTATATAGCATCAAATTACTCTGTTATAGTGGCACAAATCTGGAGTAGCGCCCTGCAAGTAACTAGTGACTTTCATTTTACACCACTGTAATAGCAGAATTTGGACCACTGGATTTACTTTGTAATCCACTATACTGCAGTTAATACAGGCCAAATTCTGCCCACAGGTACCTTCCCTGCAGTTCCACTGACATTAATGTGAGTATGAAGACAGAATTTGGTTCTGTGTAATCTGCTCTTTTGTTTTTTGAAGATGAATAATCATTTGCTGATGCTACTTGTTAAGGGAGTGGAGGAAGAAAGAAAATATCCATACTAATTTTTTGATTTAAAGTTGAGGTATAATGCTTATTAAAAATATGAACCAAACTTCTGGTGTGTTCCTATAATCCTCACTAATCCCATTTAAATACTTGGGCTCTAGTTCAGCAAAGACTTAGGCACATAGTGAAATCCCCATGACTTAAATGCTTAATGAATTGAGGCCTTAAAGACCAATGGGCAACATCATCTGTGGTTTAGTCACAGGGAAATGCAGAGTTCCTCCCTCAGCCCTAGTTGGGATGCCTCATATCTTTAACCTAATGAATAAGGGCACACCCACATCTAAGCTTTTCCTCCTGCAGGTCAAGCACACTGACAAATCTGTCAAGATGTTAGTTCCCATCAAATTGCAATGCAGGAGATAGCCATGCTGCCATGACAAGTTCAATTCCCATGAAGGCTGGAATCCTAATCTGTACCAGTGTCATGCATAATTATTGCATTTACCATGTAATTTATAAAATTAATCTGTTTACATGCCTACTTTCTACTTAAAATATGTGCACTATGAAAGTATCACTCAAAATCTAAAATTAAATTTTACTCAGCATTGCTGCCTTATTCTAGCAAAAAATAATGCATTATTCTGATTACTACCCAGTTTTACTGATAAAGTAAACTTTAAATATTTTCTACAAGATTAAAGTTTAAAACAAAGTAAGTTTGAACAAATGTTACAATCTAAGTGAATAATAATTGTAAAAGAAAAAGTAGCTTAAGACCTAACTAGTCAATGCTGAAAGCAAGCAAATTTTTACATCATCTCATTTAAGGTCAGAGGTTATCTGGATATTGAAGGACCTGACAGAAGCCAAATTATGCCACCCCAACTCATAGTAACTAGTACTTTACTCCAGGACTAGTTCTAGTGATATGAATTAGGGTTACCAGTGAAGTAAAATATGATTAGATACAACGAAGGCTAACCAAATCAAACGTCAAACTGAACTCAAACCCTGCAATATTCTGTTTAAAAAACTTAACATTTTTTTTGCTGAAATTCTAGTAATCAGTTTTTAATCAAATATATACCACCTACAAATAAGTATATTTGTCAACATATTTATTTTCAGGCTTTCTAAGGTTAAAAACTATAAACATTTTGTTCGATAATTACAATTATTTTACTTGATAATTTTTTTTGTTAGTTTTATATAAACATCCTAATTTCAGTCTCGATCCTTCATCCATTGACTTCAGTGGATGAAGAAATGGGCCTTAAATTGCTGTTTAAAGATGAAAATATGAATCTTTTATGCAGAGCCTGCACCATGAAACACATTTCATCATAAATTTCTTCTACAGACAACTGCACATTGCTTTGGAATCATCCAGTTCATCAATACTCACTCCATAAAGATTAATAAGTTGTGGGTGCGCCCTAGAAAGTGAAGAAATAAAAAAGTAACTTAATAACTCTGTTGCAGTTTTCATGTGACATTTTCTTTGAGGACAAATTTATATAATAAATTATATGGAATAAAATTAAGCTGAATTACATGTATGCTTACTCCAGTCTTTTCTTTGGATTACTAAAAACTTCTGAGAGAGAATCTTCTTTATTTTGGAGGTTTGGGGTTTGGGTCGGAAAGGGCTATCATGATCCCTCTTTCATTCCCCCCACATCCGCACCCTTTGTTACAGTGGGCATCTCACCAGCAGTTCTATGTTTTTGGTTGGCCACAGTGCTATTATTGGAGAATCAGGTTACGTCTTCACTACCTGCAGTATCGACGGGTAGCAATCGATTTCTCGGGGATTGATATATCACGTCTCATCTAGACATGATATATCGATCCCCGAATGAGCTCCTGTCGACTCCAGAACTCCACCAACGCGAACGGTGGTAGCGGAGTTGACGGGGAGCATGGACATCGATCCCACGCCGTGAGGACGGTAGGTAACTCGATCTAAGATACTTCGACTTCAGCTACGCTATTCATGTAGCTAAAGTTGCGTATCTTAGATCGATTTCCCCCCCAGTGTAGACCAGCCCTAAGACAACTCCCCTTTCCATTCCAGGGATTGCTGTGTGTGTTCGTGTATTTCCATTCCTTAATCATCCTCAAGTAGCACTAACTGTCCACAATTGAACAAGTTCTGTTGTATGGCACCACACATTTGGTCAACTCTGCAAATACACAAAAGGCAGGGTGGGCACTTCCAAGCAGCAGACTTAAGTCTGATCTCAGAATTCAGGACCTGGCTGGTAGGGAGTTCATCTTGAACCTGTTTCTTCAAAAAAGGCCTTTTCAGCCTGAAATAATGCCCACTGCATTATGAACCTAGTGTAATGACAACCTTCTTCTCTCCAGGATAAACATCGCTCACTTTGAACAACGTCAGCACCCCGTTTTGTGATATAGAGAACAGTGAGCAACAGTAAAATATGAACATTTGCATTTGCAGCATTCCCTGTACAGCACTTATATGGGAATAATGTGGCAAATCTGATAATCGGTTAAACACCCAATTCACAGTGGGCGCAGTTTATTGATTTTGTAAAATACAAACGTTTATAAAATATTATGAGTTCAATAAAACAATCCTATACAAAAATTTTATTATTTACCACCTTGAGATTGATAGAAATTCTATTCTACCTGGTAACTATTTTTTTCTTGGACAATAGACTAAGCTGTCAACACATGCGGAGGACCCTTCTGTCCTCAACAACGCATGGCAGTTGTATTGCCACAGTATTAATTGAATATACAATTTTAACATGCAAAGATAGACTTGCAATGGCCATGCTGTGCTTGATTCTGCCCTCTAATAATTGGTGCAATCTTTTGTAATTGAAAAATATAATTGCAGAAGCACATTTTCTAAGATATGCACTGATATATTGATGTATTATACTATTACATTCTTTTTAGAGCTGTTTTAAATGATGACATAATGCAGACCGATCTGACAATTTTAGCAACAAATTTTCCTAATGTCAACTTTTGGGGGGAATGTTATCTCTTGGACACAAGAAAGAAATAACAGTACAACTGGCGAAGTCTAGCAGGTGTTTTGCTTGACTATGCCTGCAGGCTGGATATCACATATGATGGGCCAATAGTCTAGCTCAGCAAATCCTATGTTACTATGCTTAGCCTTACCGAACGTGAACCTCTGATGCTCCTTCCATTAAATCTCCATCTATATTCCAAGGATAATTCCCTTCTGCAGAAATAGCATGCAAATACACATTTTCTTCTGTGTCATGCCCAATTTTAGTTCTTGGCTGGACTTTTACTTCCTGAACTGCATAGGTCTCAACAAAGGGAAAATTAAACTAAAACAAAACACAAATGTGTATTAAAGTCAAAGAGGTAACTAAAAATAGGTTGTTTACTGGTTAAAATTGTGAAATTAAAATCTTACTTTTTCTCCTTAAATACACTAGAACCTCAGACTTAAACTGATTGAAGTATGTAACTTATGGAAGAAAAAGTGCAAAGAATATTTCCTACAATAAATCTTCCCAGGTACAAGAATTTCAAAACAGCTATTTACTTGGAGTACATAGAGCACAGTTTTATTTCCCAGCTTAATATTTAGACTATTTAAACAAAGATCCTTGGGGAAGTACTCTGTGTTATGAAGTACCTATCATATTGTTGGCACTCAATTTCTATTATTCTCATGGTTTTAGAATTATATGAAAAATATGTAAAAAAAAAAGTTAAATTTAGTTAATCCTAAACCATCAGACTCTCAGCTTCTGAACATTTCATGATAGTTTAGATCAAGAGACGATCATCTGAGCAATTTTTTTTATTATTTTGGTACAGAATGATAATGTCTGAGGCAGAGAAGCATCTGGAGTTGCCTAGAAGTGTATCTTTCTTGGGAAAGTATCCTCTAAGAAATTACAAAAAACAGGAAAGAAGGATAAGGGAAACAGAGATATCGCCCATATAGAAGCCAGAATTTGCTGAAGAGTGCTGATTTCAGTGGGAGACTTTTAGGCTACAATTAATTGTTCTTCCCCAACTGAGTAGCATAAAGCCAATGCACTCTGATCAAACAATGCCTCAGACAAAGACAAGCATTGTTCAGAGTTTTAAGCTTCAATGGATTACTATCTTACTAAAATTCACATAGAAACTTGCTTTCTTTAACATTTCCACTTTCTCAACCATATTTTTATACACACACACTTAGGCTGAAAATCTAGCTGATCTAAGTAGGATAAGTTTTAGAAAACAGGAACAGAAAACAAGGTGTCTTGCTGATTCTCGGGTATGAGGCAGCACGAAAATGGGAAACTTGGGAAAGTACAGTATCCAATTCACAGATGAAAAGCATTATATGAGCGCTAAGTTTTGCATTAGAGCATTGCCAAAAAAGGTTCCAGTTTAACGGTGTTCATGTTGGTGCACTACGGATAAGGAAAACATACAAGTAAATATTCATGTAGATAAAGCAAGAGACATTAACTACCCATTTGTCATGCAATTTTTTCAGTCATGTACATTTTATGGGCAACTTGTTTCCTGGACAGAACAAACTAAAATCTTGACTCTGGCTTTGATCCCATTAAATGTATTGTTTATATTCAAGCCAGTGTTCATAATTTAATGTGCTATTTTACTTTGAATAGTGACTCAATAGAAGTGGTATCACAGGATTCCATTTGTATTGTAATGCAATTATTTCCAGATACATTTGCTCAGTTTACAAGCAAAGTGGTGTATTTTTCAACTTTGCAGACTTACTCAAGGATTTGAAAGTTATGCTGTGTTTTTTCTGGCTTGTCCGTCGTAACCAGTAACTCTGACCCAAATGAGGTGAGTTATAGGCATAGTAAAGGTTCATGTAGATTATAAAGTGGGTCCACGTTCTCTTTCACAAGTGCTAGCTGACATAATGAGAGAAAAGTGCAAACACTTCTTCCTATAAGAGTGCTACAGTGGCAGAATGAGAAAGGCTTAAAGCTTTTTCTGAGGCATATTGCTGTCACCACAATACGGAGCTAGGCATCTCCCAGGGATGACATCCAGCACAAAGGAATGACAGCTCTTCAAAAATTCTGAACGATTATTAGAACCAAACCTAAACTTGTCTATCACTAATTTTACATAATGACATGACTCATTTGGAAGATGATCAGTATACTTTCACGTAATATATTTACTTGGGTTTGTCCTGAGTAATTTGAAGCAACAGTGAGGCACTCTGATAGACAAAACAAAAACAAAACTAAACTCTAATTTCCGTGATGCAGCTAAATAAAAGGTGGAATATTGACCTTGTGTTTTTAAAGGGCAGATCTGCAAACCTCTCCTACAGTCCATTCATATCCAGATTCAGGAATTGGAGTCTACGAAAATCAAAGGCCATAACTACTGCTACCATCATAGCACACAGTCATTTGCCAAAATTATGGACTTAAGTATTTGTTTCTTCTGAAGAGTAGCATCTGGTCCCCAGTATGTGCCCTTAATCTCAGTACACTAAATTTAAACACAAAATTTCTCTGTCCTTATTTTAGTTCAGTAGCTTTACACTCTTGTGCAACTGCTTGTGTAAACCACATATAAACTAAAGCATAACAGATGGGCTGAAATAGGCTAATCGGTAGTAGTCTGATTAGTGATTTTCAAAAATCAGATAAAAGGGGGCTAATGTATTTTGACAGGGAAACTTAAGTCTCCTTATGAGGACACTAATATTAACTCCTGTAGCGTGTCTATCTTCACAATTAGTAGCTCTTTTATAATCACACACACAAAAACAACAAACGATTAACTGTACCTGATTTTTTACACTGGCGTATCTTTTCAGATGTTTTATAAACTCTGACCGAGAAGTGTTTCGTACAACAATAAGAGCCATGTTACCGTTATTCAACCTGAAAAGTACATGTTTTGATTAAACTAATGTTACAATCAAAGGCCTTAAGTCCTTAAACTAAATTCACAATCATTTTAAGTTGGTTTAAAAATCAATATAAAACAAGATTAGCTTTACTAAAATTATTCAGAACTTTTCAATATACTTCAGTGATTTTTATTTGGTTATGAATCAAATACTTTCCCAACAATTATATGCAAGAATCAGCTTACTCCTGACAGCTGCTTATTCTGATGCTTATTTCACATGAAATTAAATATATAGTCTAATAAACTATCATGAGAGAATTACAGATCAAGTTTAATTATTCTACTGCTTTATATACACAAATGTTTAAATTTAATATAAATCACTTTAGTTAACTGTAGCAAAAGAGAAATGTATAGATTAAATAAAATTAATGGTAAATAGAATCCTAAACCAAGGAATAACAGCAATATAGTGAACATTAAAAAGCTTTGTAATTTTTCAGTTAATTTGTTGATACAATCAGCTTCAGAAAAAAACATGTAGATAGGAATCCATTATACTTAAATTATGAAATTACCGTTAATCTAAAGTCATTTCACATAAAAGGCTGATGAACTTTATATAAAAACAATTACAAGTAAATCTAGTTGTAGAATACAGCAATAAAATTAATACTTCTACATGTTTGCTTACTTAAAAGATTAGTTTTTCAAATCCATGGTCACCTAAACAGAAACTGCCTTTTCCATATAAAGACTGTCCTTTCACAAAACATCATCATACATAAATTGATGTAGTTCTGTTAATTAATGCAATTATCTTGATTTACACCATCTGGGGATTTGGCCCTTAATACTTGCACTAGACTGTAAAGTCCTTGGGGCAGGGATATTATGGTACCCCTAAGTTTTGGTGCCAAAGACATCCTTCAGTAAAGGGGTCTGTGATGTAAAGCAGCCCACAAAATGAAACATCAACAGGAACAATTAATAAAAACTATTTAACACAAAAACTAGGCCAACAATCTGTAATAACCCTGACTGATAAATTCACCTGTTAGAGCAATTTACAATGTTAATGAGACTATTCTAATCTCATACACAAGACACCAACATGCTGACAGTACTTCTGGAGCTAGCAATCAAGAGTTAAATGAAAGGAAGGAAAAACTTGGAGAAGAACAGCAAAGACTTGAGATCCCATCAGCTTGAGGACATGATGGACAGAGGCAGCATCTGAGGAGGATGATAATCTAATTGTATAGTGTCTGCTAAGAAGTGGATGCCAATGTTCAATCTGAAAGATTGAATTTAAGATACTGGCTTCCTAAAATGCCACCACAGATCTTTCTGAATGGGCTTTATCCCCTGCTGGGGACTCTGCCTTTGCACACACTGAATTCTGCATGGTTACATCCCTGTAGACCTCAACATTCTGCAGAGTACCCTTTACAGAGGCAACTCTGAGTTTGGGACAATTTCTTTTGGTTGTGGAGTCATCTGATGTTGCAGAGGTTTTCTGAGGTAGGATGCGAGGTAAAGGAGGTGTTTGAAAATGTTCTCTGTAGCTCACTTTTTCATGATCAAGAAACCTACATATTCTGCCAGGAAGGCATATAATTTTGTGCAAGAATATCTTATTTAGTCATTATGGCTCACATTTTCAGAAGTGACTAGTGATTTTGAATGCTTCCATTTTTGGGTGCCACTGAGGTACTTTCAAGGGGGATGATTTTTAGAAAGTGACAAGCACCTACACTCTGAAAACCAACTCCGTTAGAGCATCTCAAGCAGGACACCCAAATACTAAGGGATCCAAAAACATAGTCACTTTTGGGGCTTTAGACTAGTAGCTGTAAAACTGGATTAACACGAACAGTGGTCAGTCAGACCCAATATATTCAGTCTGATCAAAATGTCTTATAAGATGCAAATGGGCAGGTGGGCTGTCTCTTGGGGGGGAAACAGGACAGTTGGAGCGAAGATAGTAGGTAAGGTTGCAGTGGTGGTCAAGTGTTTCAGAAATGGCTCACGTACCTGCTGCAATTGGTGCAGCATTTTATCTTCCACCCTGTGCAGCGTTGCTGCTGTTCACTGTCCTGCAAGAGACACCTGCAGGACTCCTATCTCTATCTAGCTGAGTGCTTCTCCTTGGCCATCTTGTTAGAAGTACAGTGCTGACAGCTGGAATTGAGGCTGGGTTGAAGACACTGGAGTACACAGTTATCTGAGATGCAGGGGGCGGGAAAGAGACTCATCTGCACTTGAGCTCTAAACAGTGCCTTGGAGCTGTCATTAGATCTGCGACTATTGAAAGACAGGGGACAGATTAGAGAGGACGAGAGAGGAAAGCTGAAAGACTTTCTTCCTAAAATCTTCACAGAACCTTTTCCATTGCCTGGAAAACTGCACTGAGAGTGAACATGTTGACAGAACAGATTTCTAAACAGTTTAGAACATCAACATACTATCTTCAAGTACATACTTTTTCTCTTAACAAACAAATAAATACTAATAATCCAGGCTATGACACCTCACATTTCCCTCTCTAAGGAAGATGGTTTTGGTATGAAAACTTTTCAGCAAAACTATCTCCCACCGAGGAGCCATATCCTAAGAGTACATATGGATTGGTGAATTTGTCTGTCTGAAGAATATCTGTTTAAACTGCTTACACAGCAGGCAAGAGGGGCTAAAGTGAACAAAGCAAGTTATTATACCTAGTGGTGATAGCCTTTTGCCAAAAGCCAATAAAAGTTGCATGAGATCTGGTGTGATATGTGCAAAGAAAACGTCCCATAAATTGGGAAGCTGCAGAAAAAACAGGCACAAGGTAAAGTTAAACTGATTGCATGACTTAAGAATGCAATGGCTATTTGTTCAGTTCTTCTGACACTAAAATGGGCTATTGGCTGGGGCACAGTTGAATCACAGTTTCCACTTTTCATACTTTGCTGGCTATCAGATGATAAGTATTTTCAACATTTCAATCTGGGATTATATTCAGATTAGTTAGCTAAAGGTGAAAAGCTCCAATTTTCATAACCAAACGCCAGCACTACACAGTTCCCCTGAAACGATGAGATATGCCTTTTTAATTTAGAGCGATTAGTAAATATTGTGTTTCCTAAATTTGTCAAAATGACAAAATAAACATTTAAAATTCTTTATGATACGGAAAAAAAAATCAACATGATTTTCCCAACTGGAGAATTCCAGTTCAAGAGGAATTTTTTATGAGAAATCCATGACCCAGTACACTTCCTATCAAGAAAGCTGAGACAGATGATTACTTGATGACTACTACTTAAGTCAGTCTTGTCAACTAATTTTATCACTGTAATTATCCAATGATTATTCTAGTTAGATGACTTGATCCAAAAACTGATTACAATTCTTGAGATTATGGAGTCAAGTGCAGTCCATCCTCCCTCCCCCACTACAAGAGGGTCTAGATGCCCGGGACACAGGCAGGCATTCCAGGAAAAGCTAAGGTTTAAGAGTAAGATGTCAGAATTTATAGACATTACTCTAATTCTTTAAACCCTTACTGACCTGGTATTAGGTGCCAAGCCTCTTGGTGCCATTGAACATAGACAGGGGATTGCCATAATGCTCACATTCAGGAAGTGACCTTGAATCGTGTGCCATTGAACCTTGCTGTCTAAATATAACAGAGTAATTCAGTATTACATTAGTTCAACCAAACATAGTTCACTTTTAAGGACAATTTAATTTGAAACTCACCAGATTTTTTAAGTCTCTCTTTCTTCTTTCTAAAAATAAAAATGTGTCACATAAAACAATTACAAATAACAAAGAAAGTAAAGAAATAAAATTTTAAAAGTAATTGAACAATGTTCAATGTTACAGTTTATCTAAGAATAAATCAGATCTCTCACACTGGAAGAAAGGATTACTCAGCAGTGAACAAAATGGAGTAGTGCTTGTCTGACAGGTTCTCTGTGCTGCTAACATCAAAAGTAAAGCAATATAACAAGGTTAATGTATACTTTATATAATGAAAAATGTAATAGTTGGATAAATCATAATTTTGAAAGACAAAGTTCCATTTAGCCTTGTTATATTATTGCATCAAAACAATATTTCATTTTGTTCTAAATCTTATCTTCAAAGCTATATACTTGTATAGATACAGGATTGTTTCATTTAGATTTACTTACGTAACATTCTCCTGGGAGCCCTGCAGTGAATTTTTCAGAGGTAGAAATGATAACTCACATTCCTCTGGCCTAGAAAAATATTGACATTCATTTCCACATAAACCAATATTCTGACTGCTAAATCTGCTTTTATCAAGGTTAAAATAATTTTAAGACGATGATGATTAATATACAGAAGCTTTTCCTAATTAAATGGTGACATTGCAAGGAAGTACATGATAAAACCTGAAAAGTGTCTGCCTGCAGTCTCATTTTGATAAACATTAAGAAATATATTAACATATATTTAACATCTGGTAAACTGAGGGTAATAATATTACATTTTCATGAGGAAAATAAAAATATTGAAAATAAACTAGCATACTTTAGATTTGCCAATGTTTTAATTACAGCAAAATCTCTCCGCTGGTTAGAGGGCATCCAGCGATGCTTTTCTGCCAAAGCCAGAGTTCTTGCACCAAAACCAAACATAGCCGAGAATCCAAAACGAAGAAGCTTGCTTGGACTACTGAAAGTGCAGATGTCCACTGGCTGTATATGTCCTGAAATATTACAGTAGATATCAAAGCTGCAAATATTCCATTAGTTTTCAACCTAAACTTATCTACACTTCTTAGGAATGAAGAGAGAATGGTAGCGTAAAAGGAGAGGAAATAGGGACATGCGAGTTAACAGATGAAAGAGAATTCCAAGCAGACTATTAATTAATTTCTAGATTAACAAGTTAAGCATTATAGAAGGAGCATGAATTGAAACATAGTTAAGATTGCTCAAGTGCATTCATTCTAACGGCTCACATTCAGATGATTATAAATATGAAATTTTTTACATTTTTGTGTACAAGTTGGCACTTGTCAGTCTGAGTACGATTTATGCAAACAGCTATATTCAAGGAAAAGCACATCTGATATTAAAAAATGTTTTTTACTAAAAAGTTCTGTTAGCACTGCAATAGAAATTAAGAATTGACAAAGTTCCTTACATAACAGATGCATGATTTGATGGTCAGGTGAAAACTGGTTTTCATTGGCCAAGTTATAAGGACTTTAAAACATACTTCAAACATACATGCTGGTTTCTATCTCATAAAACTAGCTGCCTATATTCGAGACATGGGAACCTATAAAAACTGAATGGAAATGATCATTAATAAACTCCCTCTCTCTCTCAGGTTTCCATTGGATTTGTGCATGTGTGAAAAAGACAGAGAAGTGAAATTTCCAATCTAATGTACCGAGGCATGTTCAATATTAATCTTTGAAATGGAGCAAGGGGTCTTGCATCATTGACTGACATATTAACTAATAAAGCATTCAGCTGAGGTCTACTAAGCAGTTACACTCGATGAAACAGCTTTTTTTTTTTTCTTTACAAGAAAGTCAATACAGTTCCATACAAAAATCTGCCTTAAAAGGAACATTAATGATGCAAAGTGAAGAATTCAAAATTCAGGAAAAGTCAAAGTTAAGGTTGCACTGGCAACCTTAACTCTGTCACGTCTGAATACACATAATATTGAATAGCATTATCACATTATTTTTCATATACTTAGAAGTTCTGCCCCATTTATTGTGCAGGTTGGATGGTGAATGATGCCATGTTGTGTAGTAAACAACTACTTCCATGCAGAAATTGTTGGTATGCCTTGAACCCACACCAAAAGATGAGGATAAAAATCAATATTGAACAATTGCTTCAACCACCCATTTTTCCTACTATTAGGCAGGCTTCCTGAATTTTAAAAAAGTATGTGATCAGTGAATTGTGTATCATAATGCACATACATAAGGGACAGAGTTAAAGGTTGCCCGTGCAACTCTGGCTTTTCCTGACTTACTAAATTAAAAGAAAAGCAGTATAAAACAGTTAATCAACGAAACCATCTGCCATGGAATGTGGTGAACTCTCCTCAATGCAGCTATTAATAGTCATACTAGATACCCAAGAATAGTTTATCAAGAAGAGCTTAGAGAATCAACTCTGTTAAGATACACAGTCAACTAGATCTCATAGGAGGGGTCACTTTCAAACCAAACTATTCGATGATATAAACTTCACCCGGAAACAACAAAGTATCATTGATTTGTCAGGCAAGCACTTCCTTCCTTTATGAACATGTATTCAAATTTTTAAGTGATTTGTCTTTTAATTATCTGAAAGCTTCTGATAATGCATTTATGAATTACCCATTATAATGTGCAATGTTGCAGTTACTGCATGGTTGATTCCATGAAGAGTATGAGCCAAAATATTAGTGGAACCTGTAAAAATTAACACAAACAATTGTTATAAGACTGGCACTGAATGATAGACTGTAGAATATAAAACAAAATAAATAAAACCATGTTTCAGTCAATATAGACTTTTGAGGAAGAAGAATTTGGTTCAGTTTGTAACAGGATTCCTTTGAATAAACTTTCTACTCCACAGGGCAAGACTCTTTAGCCCGGTCTACTATATAAGATAACTTGTAAATAGAAGTTATGTTGCAATGGTAAACTACTCATCATCCTCTGCCCATTGATTACTGTCTTCCTATGTATGCAAAAAATAACAATCCTTACTTCAAGTCCATTAACAATTAAAACAATTTGGGCCTACAATAAAAAAAAGCTAGGCAAAGGAATGTGGATCTTTGAAAAAGGTGTATAACACTTTGTGGCATCAATGAACAATTTTGGAAACCTGAGGTCACCTTAAATTTCACAGGTGCACTTAAGTTGGCTATCAGAAAATCACCTGACAACACAAAAAAATCTGCTAACATAAAAAAATTCACAGCAAGAAAGTAAATAATTTAAAAGCAACATTGTGCACTAAAATGAAAGGTACATGTTTATAACAAACATCCATCAAGATAACATTGAAGGGAGGAATTACAAAACTTGGGAAGGACTATGCATCCAAATATATAGCTAGAACCAAATCCTGAGGTTCTTATTCAGTGAAACTCATACTGCTTTTTGTAACAATTTTATTGAGTAAGGATTGATTAAGAACTGGGAGGTCAATCCCACAAAATGCTTAGTATTTCCTGTGAACTCATCTCATACGTAGCTCAACAGGAGTTGAGAGTACTCAGCACCTCACAGGAAGCCCTCAATACCTGGGAGGATGGGGCTTTGAGTAATGACCTCAGGATTTACACCACAGGAAGTAAACAACTGAAGTACATCTAACAAGATGTTGAGTGTAGAACAATCTTTGAAATTTACATCTTCAGTTTTGCAATGCACCTCATGGAAACAAATCAGGGTGCGTGAATGCAATAGAAATTCTGTGGAGAATATTGTCCGTCAAACTTCAAGAATTCTAAAGGAGTTGTATTTTTTCCTAGAGAATAAATAATTTAATCTGACTCATTCATCTCTGTATCTCTTCTTTGCTAAAGAAATTGTTATAAAATGAACCTTTTTATTCAATTGCATTCTCTCTTCTAAAACACAAAAAACGGTAAATTAGGGTTATGAAGTATTTGAGGTGAAAAAGGAAACTGACAGGTTCAAAAGAAATACTATCAACTTGCTATGCAGCACACTAATAAGACATTACAACTAGACACAGAAAACAATTTTATAAATTCCATCTACAATTTATAAATCCATCATTCAATTGACAGAACAAGTATTTTCTCCACGTTATTCGATTTTCCCTTCCTTTAGCGGTTGTACAATAGGCGTCAAAATACAAAGCAAAATCATCATCCTAAAAATTTTTTCCATACAAGATACAATTCTGTGGACTTTTTAATTTAGTGTCTGTAATATTATAATGTATAGAACTTGAAACATTTTTGGTTAGAAAATTAACTAATCAGCATTGACCTCAAAATGTATCCTTGGCAAAGAATCTCAAATGCATGCTCAGCACCATTTTGTGTTTTAAAGGCCATTATAACCTGTAATCTCTGGAGTTTGAAGCACAGGGTGGGAACCGTGACATGACATTTCATAAATAAAGTTGTTCCAAGTGGTTTGGTTAGAACCCTTTTCCAATCTTAAAGCAAAACTGTTTTTGCAATCCTAATACCTGTTATGTAAGTGCTTGTGTGAATCCCAACTCCATCAGTACGTAAAAGACAGGAAAGTGTGGGTACTGATACTGACGACTTACTAGGGGTTTTAAATGCAAAATTCCCTCTCTAAAATTACAGTAGGAGAAAAAACAGCTATGCATACAAAAATCCCCAAAAATCACACAACTTGGATTATTAGAAACTATTCAAAAGTAATTTTGCTTTCTATTGACTGCAATAGGGCTGCTATTTTTTTGAAAAATTTCCACTTGATGTCTTTAGGGATGAAGCCAATACAGACATTGCATAGAGTGAAATATAGTTTGATAGATCAGGACCATTCTGTTTTGAAGCTGTTGGGGATGCCTGATTTAAGCAGGAGCAACTTGCTACTGCAGCCTGAAGCGAATTTATGAACAGCTAGGACCTGACTGAAGTCAACAGCAATCTTCCCATTGACTTCAGTGAGAGTTTGATCAGGTCCTTACTAAACAAATAGGCCCCAAGCACTGTACCCTCCTCTTAAATCTATATACTACGTGCTAGACTAGAAGCTGTGAACATGCACATTTTCACTTGAAGACAACAATCCATCTTTTTATGTCTCATGTCAGAAGACAAAATAGATGTTGACCTTTTTTTTTTGTTTTTTTTTGTTTTTAAGAGACCTATCTTGGGTCTTTTGCTCAGAAAAGATTCTGTCCATCAGTATCATTAAGAACAGATCTAGAACACATCCACTTATATGCTACAACATTTTTCTTCCAACCAAACTTGTATTATTTAACATTTATATGATGGTAATGCCCAATAATCTCAATAAAGGATCAGGACTCCATCATGCCAGGTATCACACAAACATATAATGTTCTGCAAAAAAACCTAGACAACGCAGGTATACACTAAACAGGCAAACATTACATAGGCAAAATATTAAAAGTATAGTTGCTTGTCTTTTTAAGCTATTGATTAATTTCCCAAATTATGTCCTCCTTCCTCTCTGGCCTCAGATGCTATTTACCCTATATTTACTGGAGACTGGGCAGTGCCTCTGCACCTTGTCACTTTAGGGAAAGGGAGAAAATGGATACAGTGAACCCATAAGCTACACATTCCAATCATTATTTAGCCTTAAATATTTAGGTACCACTCATAATAGACCATTTGTTTCTAAAAAATGATTAAACTTTTGGCACTATTCTACAAAACTATCACAAAATATATTTTAACCAAAAATTACAACAGATTTTTTTATCCCAAAAAATAAAATTCTAGACAGAATTTTCTCTTCTTTCTCTGACAATATAAGCTACTTCTCACTATCTCCTCATGAAAGCATCAGAATTAGGACAAAAAAGTGTAACAGTTCATCTAAAGCGTGACTGATGGAGGTACCAGGCAGAACTGTATATAAAAAAAAACAACCCACTCTGTCCTTGGAAGTGCATGCACTTCTGCAGAACAATTAACGTAATTAACCAAACATGAATATTCATAAAGCTGTTAATGTCTCCCACATCCAAACAGATAAATGTGATGTAATGACTTCCTAGTCAAGCATATCTAAAATTCTCATGAAAACTGCGCCAACACTTTCATTCTTTGCCTGAAATATCATAGAAATCAACAGTCCCTCAGTAATATTTTATTGTCCAATTAATTGGAAAGCACAAATTTATTTAAGTGGACTGTTTAGGATGAAAAGGATCGCAATCATCAGTGTATAGATTGTCTCTTATTGCTTTTTTATTTTTATGTTCTTCCAGATTTTCCCCTCTATCTGAATCCCTCTGTACAGTTCCTTAGCAGTAGTTCCCATAGCAACAAACACTTTAGCTAATGACCAGCAGTACAACTGCAGGCTTCCCCACATGTGATCCATTTGATTTTGACTACAGTACAGCAGCTTGCTCTACTGACTTGAAGTATTTTAGTAGAAACGCACTCCCTCTGGGTCTCTCTCTCCAGGAGGCTAACTGCTCCAAAATCAATCCTCTCTCGTCAAGTATGCTGAAACTTGAAAACTGCTGCTTAGCACTCTAAACCTTATACCAACTCTAAGGGGTAGAAAATGAACTCTAATCCATGTAAATAATATACTCTCTAAAATACCTTCTATTAATCAACTCAACCAGAAAAGCATGGTATTTTGTACAGTAAAATTTATAAAATTACTTAATGATCTATTGATGTATTTTTAAATACACACAAATATACTACTTTTTCCAAAACAGATAATTTATGAAGTACATATAATCAGCATGACAGAATATTTAACCAAAATATGATTTAAAAAATATAAAAATCTCTCTTAAAAGGCATGTGTTATATTTGCATTATTTAAATTAATCACCCTATAGTTCAACTTACTCCCAAACATATTCTAAATGCACATTCCTTTAGGTGCACCTATCTTTCTTGGTTGTAATGTATTCCTAATTAATAAACTCAAGAGAATAAATATTAATGAAGAGGAACAGTAACATAAGCACAAATTGCATGAAGTAAAAAGTTGGAGAGATTCCATCTCATACCTTCACCACCACAGTCACAGCAACTCAAATGACAAGCGAAGGACAGAATGCTGGCCTAACATTTATTTGCTTCACGTAGCTGAGATCCTTATGTGGTCTCTAAACCATTCCCTGGTTCTTGTGTACTTTAAATCATCTCTAATATAATCCACTATATTTTTCTACTAATTATTGCTTATTTTAATTACTGCATTTTGAAAATGTTTTTGCTGTTATTTGCAATTTGTAAAAGTAAAAGCAGGTTGAAGCTCTTTAATATTGCTTGAAAAGGACTACCATTATTTATTTAAAAAGGAGAATAGGGTGACCAGACAGCAAATGTGAAAAATTGGGACAGGGTGTATGTGGGTGAGGGTGTAATAGGAGCCTATATAAGAAAAAGACCCAAAAATCCAGATCGTCCCTATAAAACTGGGACATCTGGCCAGTCTAAAGGAGAAGAATATGGATAGCTAAAATCACTCCAAAGGCAACCCATGCACTTACTTCAATATATCTTATGGGAAATGATTAAACGAGTAAGGTATGAATGGCCATTAGCTTTAGAGAAAAGACAAAGTTCCATTTTTTCCCTTACTGGTTATAACGGATACATGAAAAATGCAGTTACAAATATGAAGTCAAATCAGTTCCCCTGCCCCACCCCCTCAAATCCACAAACAAAAGGGACTCTCCATCCATAGATATCCCTCTTTTCCCGTGGGAGTTTCTCAATCACCCTTTCAGTATCATCCCTCTCTCTGGACTCAGTGGAAATCTCTCTGTGTAGCCCAGAGTACAGTAGAATCTCAAGAGTTACAAACACCAGAATTATGAACTGACCGGTCAATGACACACCTCATTAGGAACCAGAAGTAGGGGCAGCAGCAGAGACCCAAAAAAAAAAAAAAAAAAAAAAAAGGCAAATGCAGTTTAGTACTGTGTTAAACATAAAATTACTAAAAAAAAAAGGGTTGGGAGTTAATAAAGATTTGACAAAGTAAGAAAACTGTATCTGTGCTTGTTTCATTTAAATTAAGATAGTTAAAAGCAGCATTTTTCTTCTGTAAAGTTTCAATGTTTTATTAAATCAATGTTCAGTTGTAAACTTTTGAAGAACAACTAACATTTTGTTCAGAGTTACAAACAACCTCCATTCCGAGATGTTCATAACTTTGAGATTGTACTGTAGATGCTAGAGGAGCAGGAGAGTGTGGACAAGGTGAGGTCGTAGTGGTAAAGAAGAAACAGGTGGGACAGAGTCAGGTCAATGGAAGGCTCAGCTGGGATAGGAACAGGGAGAGGACAAGTCAATGGGATGCCCCTATAGCCCTGCAGAGATAAGGTCAGAGAGTTAATATAGCCTGAGACTGTATGATCTTTTTTGCATAATTTACCACAGGGTTGTTGGCACTCCCCTTAGTTGCAGCTGCTCCTGGAAATCTGAATCCAATGGAGATGCTGCCGGAGAACCTTGTGGAGGGAAGTAGGAGAACACCAGGGACATCCACAAGGACGGCACCATTTCCAAGACGACATGGAGATGAGACTTGCCCTCCCCATGGTTCTCGACAATGAGGAAGAGGAGCAGGGGGAGAACTGAGATTTCCTCTTCCAGGGGATCCTCCCACAAGTAAGGAACTGATCTGTGCCATTACTATAAATTAATCTACCTAAGATTTATTTATTATTTATACCAGTAGCTGAAACAGTATAATTCAGACGGGAAATGATAAGCAATTTTTTAACTTTGAGACTAATTAACCACTGGAACAATTTATTAAGGGATGTGATGGATCCTCCATCACTGGAAATTTTCAGATCAAGATTGTTTTTCTAGAAGATATGCTCTCATTCAAACAAGAATTAATTCAGGAAAGTCCTATAGCCTGTGTTATACAGGAGATCAGACTAGATGAGCACAGTGGTCCCTTCTGGCCTTTGAGTCTATAATATATCAGAGAGACTTAAGAAAGGTACTTAAATGAATCTGTATCTTCTGTTCTCACCGGCTGGTATAATGCCAAGAGGAAGTGGTGCTCTGACAGGTGAAAGAATGTAATCTGTATCTCTTCCAGCATCCATCTGAGCTCTAAGTAGTAGACCATGAGCTATCTCACTGGTGGACCCATCACCACCAATACAAACCACCCTATAAAAAATAAAATAAAATAAACGATGAGGCTCAGCAGTACAAGATAAATACTTTTGTTTCATATATCATAGCTGATCTATAAATGAAAGACAATTATAATGCAATAAATATCTACATAAGGACAATTCAAATACCACATCAGATTTCTAAACAGTTTTTAAAAACAGAATAATCTCTAGGTATTTGAATTAGAGTTACATATAGAGAAACACACACACAGTTTACAGGACAAAATGATTAAGAGAAACATCACTTCCCAAGTTCAGTAACTAGACAGCTCTAAATCTGTGAAGTAGGCTGGTAGGTTAATAAACATGGGAAATTGGAATGTGTTAATACCATATCTCACCTGCACAAACACTCTATTTCTTTCAGTGGCAAGAAGCATGTAATTCTTGTTTTGTTCATGCTAGCAAACAACATACTAATGTAATCCAAAATTATAAAATACTGCTTATTTTCAATAATTCATTGAATATTTACAAGGCATTAAAATCATTTATAGATAAGGTATCAATTTACAGTAGTGCTAACAACAACAATAGATGTGTAAATACTACAAATGTTACAAGGCACTGGTTTCTTCTTTTCAACATAACTGTCACAGTTATAGGGCTAACTGCACCTCTGACCGTTTTCTTGTACACAAATAGGAAATAACACAAAACAATGAGACAAAAAGAATATATAATATTCATGAATTACAGGCAGACCCCACGTTCTTCACAATTACATGATTTCTATTTGTTAATCTTTATTATTAAGGCTATTTTGTGACATAACTCAGTATCACCTATTTTATGAAAGACTCCATTGTTAGTATTGTGCCAGATTCTGCAACCCTTACTCACATGCTGTAGTACCTTGGCTCCGGCAGGCAATCCCATATAGTCTCAATGGGATTGTTTGAGAAGCAAGATACTAATCTACATGAAAAGGCTCACCAGATCTGGCCATTGCTAAACACATCCACACATTAACACTCACTTAAAGTTACACATAAGAAATAGAAAATGAAATGACTACAAATGAAAGCATAACTGTTAAATCTATGTTTATAATCCAAACTGGGCACAAGTAAATAAATAGTATAAATAATGAAAAATAAATTAGATTTTTAAATACTCCCAAAACTTGCTGGGAAAACAGGTGTTGGAATATAAGGGGCATGCTTCTGCTTTGGGCCAGATAGCTCAAAGACATTTAACAGTTCATCTTATTTAGTTCAGGAAAGAATTTTTCCCATAATGCATTTGCCCTATTCTGCTGCACACTACTTTTGTATATCTTGGTGGTGTCATAGGCCCAAATATTCTTCAGGTCACTGATTTGAGTGTTATTCAGCACGTGGATGGAGCAGATAAGTAGAGGAGGCATTCTACTGCGTCAAGTAAAGTAGTAAATAATGTGAGTGTCAAAAACTGGTGGGCAAGAGTCTTGTGACATGAACTGAAACAACCTTATCTCTCAAAGAAGCTGGCTGCAGCTTTGGAATGGAGAGCTAAAACATTCAGGGACTGGAAGGGGATGGGGCCTGGAAAAAAGCTTTTTGATCTAACACTGAAGGTGGTCAATGTGCTCTTAACAGGTTTGCCATGGGAACTCTAGCCGATAAAGCTATGATAGCAATTGAAAGAGCTATGATACTGCCTCTGGGTCTGTGTGAATCTTTGGAAGCCTTATTGTGATTTAGTAGCGAGTGTAGGGACTAAATGGCAGTAATTTTGGGTTATGTTTAGTAAGGCTTGATTTAAAACCAAAACACCGAGAGTTACATTCTGCTTTCATATATATTGATGTAAATCCTGAATAACTCCATTGAAGACTGTAGACTGCACATACACCAAGACAGCTGAGCTCAAAATGTTGCTCAACGCATTTTTATTGATACCACAAGTGGCAGAGATAAGATGTTAATGAAAATACAGAAAAAAAGTGTGGCTTCAGAAGAATAAACAGAACTATAACTGTGTATAGTCATTATCTGGAAAGAGATCAAAACTTCACGGCTACATCAGCTATTCTAAAATCTAAATACAACATTAACAGCCTTTATTTCTGCTCTCTCTGATGTATACTCCTTTGCACTTCAGAGTAGAATTAAATATTATATGTAAATAAATGTCTAACAACTCATGTATAAATCAGCTATGCGAGATAGTTTAAATAAGGTGCTGAATACTCTCACCATTGGATTACTCAAATGAATAAAATTAAGCTCTTGCTTAAGTTCTTTGCTGGATGAGGGACAGAGTAGGACCTTGTAGGATCAAGCGTAAATGTATGTCGGTATTTATTAATTGCCAGAAATATAACAAAATAAGGCTAAAACCCATTTCAAAAGAGCTAATCCTGACTCTGTGCAAACACTTGAGGGATATACTAAGGCATAAAACCCTACTACCAGCAATCCTTTGCATGAAGGTACTTAATCATTGTTTCTGTAGTAGGTAATTAAACTCCCACCTGCTGTGGCTATAGAGGAGAATGCTTTTGTCTGTAAAAGTACTGCTGTGGCTAGTGTCTTTTTTCTGTTTCTTAAACAGCTATTAAGCAGTTTTACAAAGCAATGTATGTGAATGTTAATAGAAGTTTCCACAGATAAACATAATTTAATAATAAAAATATGGGCGTTAGCACTCTCCAATGTTAGGAAAATTTTTAAGAATAAAATTGATGTAAAAGTTTGTTCAGAGGACATTACTTAAACTTCTGAATGAATGCATCTTCTCTTGTAGTCTTGCAACTATATTCAAAAATTCAGCTGGTTTTATAATGGTAAACTCTTCGGAAAACAAATATATCCTCCTACAAACACTGAAGTTATATTCTCTCAACTTTGACACTTTTCCTCATCTCATAGTTTTTCTTCTTACTTATGTCTTTATTTTTAAACCAGGATCCACCTCATCCCCATCAAACAAGAAAGGAAGTTCTGGCTAAAAATTGCCCACATAAAAACCATTATATCTCCATGACACAAAAGGTTGGCACATACTTCTTTTCTGCATGTTAATGGCAGTCCTTGGTTGTTTGTCTGATCATACAACAACAAAAAATAAGATATCAAGTTCTGAAGACTTATGTTGCATTCATTACTGCCTTAATCTTCCATAGGATGATATAAAGCCAGAACTCCTATAAGCACTTTAACGTGAACCCTGTAAGTGGGTTCTCACCCCCACATAAACTTCAGCAAATTCATGCCTGTATTTTTTGTTTGTTTATAGTAACAGTTCCTGTTTGCTGGGCACTTTCTGGACATTCAGGAAGGTTAGCCTGCTAGGAGGAACTCACAACCTAAGCACAAGGTGAAAGAGGTCATATCCTTGACTCCACATGGCCATAACTACACTGCATGGCCTAAGGACAGACAGACAAGGAAAAAATTTAAAAAAAAAAATATAAATCATTAAGAACCACTTTGTTTAGACAAGAATTAGATTCTATTGAGCTACTCTATGGGAGTCTGTGAAGGCCTCCAATGGGAACAAACAGTCATTAAGTGCAATATTCTTACCAGTTTTCATTGACGCTTGTCTAATTTGAAATATTTTTCTCTGAAATCCATGACATTTTAAGCTCTTGATTAGGGAGAAAAGACCTGCATGCATTTTCCATGCTTTTGTCATAGTTCAGACTGGATATAAGAAAACAAAGCTAAGGATGTACAGCAGGCTAGGACTAGTAGCATCACCAGGGCATAATCACCATATCAGTACCAAGGTTTGGCATTAGTGTGAGAAATTGAGCAGCCCTAGGTTGGGGTGGAGATGGACTGGTTAAAGCTGATTTAAATGTAAGCCTAAATCCAACTACCAAAAGGGAAAGAATCATTCATCTTGCAAGGCTGAAAACAAACCTAACTCTAGATGTCCAAAAGCTAAATCCAATTGCTTGAACATATATCTATCTGCCCTGTCTTGCTCAGAAGATAATTTTGGGGAGTAGGTTCCTCAAGATGGTTTTCCTTTTGGCTCAAGGTCCAGAATCCTCTCTCTATAGTTTCCCAGGGTTATTAGCTACAGTTTCTTCAGTTCCCTGCTCTCACTAGGAACATTGCCTCCCTTTTGCTTTAGGTACTGGGGATAGGTTTTGTTGAGGAATTGCTGGGGAGTGCCCTGGTGAAGCAAGGGCTGCTGCTTTCTTTCCTAATGATGGAAGCTGCAGGCATTCAGAGTGAGCAAAAAGATGATCCCTTGACACAGTGCACAAAGAACTCTGGCAAGAAACAACAGTGCCTTTTCGCTGCCTTGATTTAGATTTTGCACTGCTATCACCATAGCTGAAGTAGATGCAAGGTGGTAGTTGCTAGCCAGCCGCAATAACTGCCTGTCTGTACATTTCACGTATCTACAGAAGGAAAAAAAATGTAACTGAAGAGAAGATAGTTGCTGAGCTACAGATCCATGGGAAGAGAGGGCAATTCTTATGATTTCACAGGCTGCCATTCTGCCTGTTTCTGCCTCCCTCCCATCAAGCCACAGAAGTTACCTTTTCTAATCCAATTTTTGGTTAAAGAGATTGCAAAATGTAAAAATAGATCTTTGAGTAATTTTAGTAACACTTTTTTTAATTTAGAGGGTTTAGCAATTCATACGTTTTTGGTTTTTGTCTTCCCATACATTTTAAAATCCTTCCATTAATTAAGAAAAACAAATTCTCATGAAGGGGAAAAATTTGACAGAAAATGGAAGTCTTCTATGGGTAGAACTATCTAGTGTAGTCTTGTATAGGTATAGGTTGCCTCACACCAACATGCCTCAGCCACGAATTAGAAGGGCCTCCCTTTGTGGGTTAGGAAGCAAATGTACCAGAAGGCGAAAATATAAATACTATCTTTGCAAATGGCAATATCTCTAAGCTAATATCAAGGAAGAGAGGTAGAACTGTTCTGAAAGTACTATTGAGGTTTACAAGGCATAATTTAAACCTTCTTGTATGGATCACTGGAAAAGCTAAAAGAAAATACAAATTCAAAATAAGGCTGTAAAAATAGCCGTTAGACTGCCATGCTATATAGCACTACAATGAATATAGACATTATTGTATTTGATCAAACATGCAATGAGGGGCATCCTACGAAACATTATAATATTTAATTGAAATCCTGAAGAGGCTTATCTATATATTTTACATAATGCATCAATTCTGATTAAAATGTTGGAAATTCTAGTTTTACAATGAAAACCTCAAAGCAGCTTTCATTTAAGTGGCATAGACAGATATCATTAATACAAGCTCACACATTTAAATAATAGGCTAAACTCCTGTGTGCAGAACCTCACATCCTCACCATTGATCCAAATTCATTGATTAAGCTATATAGCACTATTCCTGCTCATGTCAAAAAACAGTACTACTGACTTCAAAGGTGATAGGATTGGGTCCATATAATTTCTATTAATATTTGAGTCACTTTTTAGGAGTTTTAAGGAATTTTTTTTTTCAAGTTTAACTTTTAAGAGAAAAGTATTGATCTTCACATTAAGAACCATTTGTATGAAAAAAATCTATGAGTTTAAAGCATAGCAGTTCTGTCATTCTTGCAAATATATAAGGTTGACATTTAAGAGAAAATGATCTGAGAAGCCTTTAATGTTTATTTGAGAGGTGGGGGATTAGGCCTGCGCAAGAGTTATGGATTACTACATATTCAATAATCAATAAAGAATATGAAATTTAAAATTACTAAGATAATTTTTTAAAACAAAAGAAATAATCACACTAGAGGCGCCAAATTTTAGAACAGAACTAATCTATTTGGTCCAAATATGTATCTGAAAACAGGCTAGGACCTAAAATTTTACCAGCAAGCATTCTATAAATTAACTAAAATTGTACCTCTGGGAACTTTCAAAGAGGGTAGTTCAAAGCACTCTAGGGAACTTTTAGTGCATGGCAGCAGGGTCCATGGAACAGTAGGACGGTACAGGGTAGACTTACACCCCAGCTTGTTGTGAACTAAGTGGTTGTTTAGACAAGTCCTATGTGATTATTATTAGACACCTCACAATAAAAAGCAAAACTAATAATACCAAACTTACCCATCAAATGTGTGGAGTTCACATTCCTTAAGCAATGAGAGAGCATGTCCTTCATATTCAGTTACTATGAAAAAGATTTTAATAGTTCTTAACTTTCAGTATTTTAATTAACTTCAAACAACTTATTTTTATCACTCTCATATGAATATAAAGTAATAAGTCAGAATTTATATTTGCTTATATTTTGATAATTAAATGCATTAAAAGGCTTGAAAGTTTAACAACTTTATATATAAAAGGTCAAAATCATACTCTATTACAGAAATTATTTGGTGGTATCTGATACATAGCCAGTTTCTAATTTAAAGCTGGTGTTTTCAAATTCATAGGATGAGCAATATTTGTTCATAGGTCAAAAATACAAGTTTCTGTAATGGCAGAGTTGGCATATCGGAAAAGTTTAAGCCTACCATCAGATAGAAGTAAATTATCTAAATACTAACCACATTCAATTGACCATGTTAGAATATGCAAGCTGCTTAACTAAAAATCTGAGTTAAACATAGAAATATGAAATAAAATCAAATAGCAGTGACAACAGAATATAACACAAGGAGCAAGGTGGCACAAGTATACACCAGAGTCTGGTAGCCTCTGGAGGAAATGAATCTGTCACTCTACATTGCTGTCTCTGTGATTGTTGATGCCCTGTGTAGTACTGAAAATGCCAATGAAGACAGGATAAACTGGCATACTACAGATGGCACAAAGCATCATAACCACATTTAGCATTTTCCAGGGCAGCTTTGCCAGAAGAGACAGCCCAGCTGCATCCACCCATCAAAGATTTCTGTTGACTGACATGACACTTGCAGATGGATTTTTTGTGTAAGAATGTGCATCAGGATATGCAAGATTACATTAATCTTTCATGCTTGTCTGGCCTGGTGCTAGTACAGTTCAAGCTTTTTCTCCAATGTTTCTGGATATTGTTAAAAATATTAGTTTTGGTGTCTAAAATAATGATTCCATATCCTCCAGTATTATCTACCCCAACATTATATTGTAATATTTCTATTGACCACTCAGATGCTGCTGACATGAATGGAAAGCTTTGAACTAATAAGTATACCGAATATTTATACTCTTCAATATTTATTTAATCTGAAATATCTATAGAAAGCAATGTAATTTGCAGTCATTAATTACATATTACAATACATTTTTCATATTAGTTAACAATAACAGAATGAACATCAGCAGAGAACTATCATTCAGCATTGCTAATGAATTTCCGCAGTAATAAGTTCTTGTAACTATAAACTAGGTTAGCATACCAAGGGAGAATTTGAATCAGTATGCTATCTTGAAATCAAAGTTAGTGAATTACAATTTTGCTGTTGAAGCATATATTGTTGCATGACCACAAACAAACAGTTTTCTAGCATTTTTCACAATATTAGCTTCATAAAGAAGTATTCCTAGGAAAAAAAAGCTTAATATTAAGGCACTGGTGCATTCAGCTTCTTTGTTCTTTCAAGTGGGAATTTAAATCCCCTCAACAACAGCTATAGTACGTGAAAAATAAAAGCAGCTAACATAACACAGTTGGCAAATACATTGCTTTTGATGTGAAGATGTAAAAAAGGCTCAAACATTATATCATTACTATTTCACAGTGATTAAAAAAAATCGTCCTCTGTAACCATATGATTAATAATGGGGCTACCCCAGAACTTTTTAAATGAACATGGCAACTTTTAGGCAACTTATGACAGTACTGGAAAAAATAAAAATGGTATGCTTGCCATGCTAAATTAGATTGTTTTTATTTCTTTTTCTTTTGATTTGTTAAAATGTACTCAGAGGCCTCTTAGCGTAATATACATCCATTTACAATGAAATCAACTCACAAAGAGCTTACACAAAACACACACAGCACACATGACTCAATACATTCAAGCCACCTCTGTCAGTCAAACATATGGATGAACAAAAAGACCATGAAGCACACTCTGAAGAATGAGAAATTTTGTTTATTGTTGAGCCAGTGAGGGAAGTGAATTTCAGAGCAGACATCCTCTCTTGAGAACACAGTTCTCTTTTCCCCTCTCGGGTTCAAATCAGGGAACAATATGCAAACCCTGCTGGTCGCAATTCTCACAATGATGTATTAGGAGGAGAGTTTCCAAGATACTAAAAGCTTAATCAAAGCAAAACAGCAGAGGTAGGTGGCATCTATTTTGAGCTCTTCCGGGAAAGTGATCAGGTATCTGGTGTTTCCAGTAAAAATCCAAGGACAAGGCACAGAAATGCTTTCCTAATGGATCCAACTCTAAACAGGAGGTGTAACGAAAGAATACGGTCCAAGGCCGGCACAGAGAAGCTTGTCTAAAGACTACACATGCAAACTAGAGCTGGGCAGAGAAAGTTTGCTCCATTTCAGAATGAAAATCAAAAATTCCAAAATTCTTTGCAAAAGGGAATGGAGCCCAGGTCAGAAGCAGTTCATGAAACATTTAGATTTCAACAAACCAGCAAATTCCAAGGCAAAAATGTTTCATCTGACTTTTTTGACCTTATGGAAGTGGTTTAAGATTTAAAGAGGCAGTGTACCTAGAAAAGAATATCTAATCACTATCAAGAACCAAAAGCTGTGAATCACTGTTCATAAAGGAACTCCACATGCCTCTGAACTCATTAGAGCACTATCACATGACCGCTTCTTTGGTGAACCTTACTAAGAGTGCATCTGAGCAAACTAATCACTGGATCAGGCAGCAAAACCTAGATTTGGTGCCTGACGGCTCCCCGACATTCAGGTCTTATTTTAAAGCCACATATTCATAGCTACCAGAGCCCCATATCTCAAGTAGCCCACAGGGTTCAAGGATAATCCCTACAATGAAGATAAAGACAAAAAAGACAGTGAGCAAATCGTTTTGGCCTTTCAATATGTGGGACAGTTCAGCATGACATGTATAAATACTGGTTCCTTAGCCACAGACTAAGCCCAATAGGATTAAAACTGCTAATGTAGAGCAACAGATTAACTGGTGCTAATACTTGGAGAAAAAAGCTAAAGTCCTCTGACAAACTTTATTTACTTGACAATCAATAAAAAGTGCAAGTTTTCAGCTGTATTAGACTCTCAGCTAGCCCACTGGGGGCCCTAAGTAGGAATATTTCCCCCCCTCCAACACATACTTGGCATGGAACTAAAAGGGGCTTGAGCTGCTTGGGGCCCTAAGCAATTGTTTAGTCTGCTTATGCCTAGCGCTGGCTCTGACTCTCAGTACATAGGTTTCTTACTGTGTAATTTTATACAAGCCCTACCAATGTGTTATTTTACAGTTTGCTTTGCAGCTAAACGTTATAACAATATATCAGTTTTAAATGATTTGACACTATAATACTAACCTTTCCCAGAAAAGGTGAATAAAGAAAAGAGTAAGATAATGAGCAGTGGTACCTGTTACATTGCAATTTACTTATTTACCTGTATCACATTCTCAAGCATGTGTGTGATATAGTAGCGAAGAGGTTGAGTATCTCTCTCTCTCTCATATACACACACAGTCAGATTCCTAAAAATATATTACTATATAAAATATAGTATTACTATATACAATATATTACTACAGAAGTTAGAATTAAAAGGTAATCTCTGGTGTGCTTCAAAATATATGGAAGAAAAAACACTAATTTAATATTAGTATTATAAATAGCAATAAAATATCCAAATTTCTGAGGAATGTTTTGTATTATTTTCCACCAGCAAAAAATTTGAGTATCTACAGGCATAGGTAATGCCAGTTACTTTCCTGTATTCTGTTCTATATAAAATAACTCTCTACAACCATTCTGAAAAGATTATTAAAATATTTTTATTGTTTGGGGGTGGGAGAGAAAACAAAATATACATAAAAATATTGTGATTTTTACTGTACTAACTAGCCACATTCTTATGTCACTTCAGACGTTCACATTCACTGTATGACACTTTTGAAAAATGTGTTTTAAGTTTTAAAGATGAATGTATGTAGCTGTTAATTTATAATGAATGCAGACTGAATCCTTAGCACAGAGGATTCTTTGAAGATTTCAGAAAACAATGTTTTTTCTAAGCACCTAATATTACAGTATGTATGTGAACTATGGCACATAACCTTACCGCCCAACAAAATCCAAAGCCATTATTTGAAAGGACATTAACATTGCTATTAGTGAGGTACCTAAACTTCTAAAAAGAATACAAGTGAACATTACCAAAACTTTTATTCATTCCCAATTAAAACTGTTCTAAATGTACAAATGAATGTGTATTTCTATACCAGGCGTCGACAACCTATGGCATGCATGCCAAAGACAGCCGGAGTCCCAGCAGGCAGCAGTGTGTCATTAAAAATCCTGCCCGGCTCAGCACGCTCTTCTCCACCCCCCCCCTCCCACAGGGGTAGGGGGCAGAAGCTTGGTCCTGCCAGCTCCCCTGCCTCTTCCTGCACCCTGCTGGCTTCCTGCCCATCCTCCTCCTCTCCATCCCTCCCTCCCTGCTGGCCGATCAGCTGATCCCCCTTGCGAGTGAAGGGCTCGGGGAGGAGTGGAGTCAGCATGCTCACTACTCCCAGCAGAGGCAGAGAAGAAGCTGGGACAGGGCCACACACCCCCTAGGCCCGTGCCCTCAGCCCTGTGCCCCACACACACCCCAGGTCCCTTCCTGGAACCCTGTACTCCCCTCACACACACCCAGTCCTCTGCTTGACTCCTTCATCCCCCACAACCCATGCCTGACACCTGCACCGCCCTCACATGCCTCCAGGCCTCTGCCCTGACTCTTGCACCCCCCCACATACCTAGCCCCCCCACACCCTATGCACCCCCCTGAGCACCAAACAGGAGCTCCTGCACCCCCTCACACACATTCCCACCTGCACCCCTTGCACCAAATGGGAGCTGCCCAGGTAAGCACTCCACACCCAAACCTCCTGCTGCAACCCTGAGCCCCCTCCCTCATTCTAGCTCCTGGCCAACCCCCAGCCTGCTCCTTCACTCCCAGCCCTGTGCTCAGTGCACTCCCACCCTCAGCTCAGTTTAGAGAGAGGAAGAGAATGGGCCAGAACCAGGGAGAAGGTAGGTACCACTGTATGTGGGCAGGGCTGGGACCCCAGACCGGCAGCGGGCTGAGTGGGACTGGCATCTGGGAACCCAGCTGGCAGGAGCTGACGGATGGGACCCCTGAGTGGCAGCGGGCTGAGCCATCGGCCCCGCACAGCCCGCAGCTGGTCTAGGGTTATGGCTGCTGGACCCTTGCCAGGTGCGGTCCCAGCCGCGGGCTGCACTCAGCCCGCTGCCGGCCTAGGTGAACAGAACCCCAGACCAGCAGTGGGCTGAGGGGGCTGGCGGCGTAAGATCAATGTTTAAATTTAATTTTAAATGAAGCTTCTTAAGCATTTTGAAAACCTTATTTTACAATAGAACAATAGTTTAGTTATATAATATATAGACTTATAGAGAGAGACCTTCTAAAAAACATTAAAACGTATTACTGGCACGTGAAACCTTAAAGTGAATAAATGAAGACTCCGCACACCACTTCTGAAAGGTTGCTGACCTCTGTTCCATACTAACATTTATAGAACTGTCATGAAATTTTCCCAGTTTTCCTGTAGGTGGAGTGTTAGGCAGCTAATAAACCTTGCAGTACCCTGGATATTGCCAAAGTAGAACTGCCTTCAGAATAATGTTTTTAGTTAGTTCAGACAGGATTTTAAATAATAAAAAATCAGGAATAATTTAAAACTATTCTTTTGTTAGTAAGATAAATAGGTGGTTAATGTTATTACAATGGTGCTTAGTTTCATTTCCTATTAACTAACATATCTACAAAAGCTTTTGTATAAACTTCGCTATTAGCAGGTTATTTGGTTTAGAGAAAAAACTTTGTAGCTATTGCACAAACAGTGTTAATAGACTAGTGATAATATTACCCTTCTATCTGCATTTTTTTAAAAAGCAGATGAGGCAGAAACCAGCTAGATGAAAGATGGTTAGTCTGACCTGTGCACATTAAATGGTTAAAAATATTCATAGTTACTTGTCATTACTGTCATACCTTGTTATTTCAGTATATCTGTTATAGATTATACAAATGTTTACATGATAACTAGAACTTGTATAAAGCTAGATATTTTTTCCTTACAAATTGAGACTAAGTCAAAATGCTATTGTTAACTGACGAATTACCAGTATACAAGAAAATTAGTTTCTACTCATCTATGTGTGTTCCATGCCTCACCTCCTATTTCTTTAGTTGAACTTACATTACAAATAAAATTATTTTTAAAACAAACACAAATATTGGCACTAACATCATACAAAAACCCAACCACATTATTGTTCTATTATAGTCTTTTGCCTAACTTTTGGTCCTGCTCCTAGCATTCTTACATGTGCAATCTCAGTGAAATCATGGGACTACTCACACAAGTAACCACTGCCTGATAAGGCCATCTGTCTATATTTTGTCTAGTCTGGGAAGTAATCCTGTTTTCATTCACTTTAATAGGAGCAGGTTTGGGTCCTTAAATTGTAAGCTCTTTGGTGCAGTAACCTGTCCCTTTACATGTGCATAAGGTATGAAACGTATCAATAGTGACATATGAAAATAATTAAGATCTGAAAAAATAAAATTGTTTGGAGTATGAAAAATTTTAACCCCACCTGCCTGTAAATTTGCTCTCTTCTGACTGGCAACACAGATTCTGGGTTTCTCTCTCTCCCTTCTAGAACAAATAGACAGAAAAAAATGGCCAATCAGATTGGTGGATTTTTACTCCCTGTAGCAATGACTTCTCTACATTCCCCATATTATTCCTTCGAAATTAAATAAATCCAGTTAAGTTTTTGTATCTCCCTACTGTGGAACAATAAAACATATCCTTTCCTTTCAGGAACCAAATCCCTTTATAGTGGTATTTGTGCTGAATCAACCCACTCACAGAAAGCAAATTTACAATAGGATTAAATTTGTCCTTCCACGCCCAGACCTTCAACACCACACATATTGGGATATTAATGGCAATATCTTAGAAGACATCTGAGGAGGAAAGGAAAAGGAAACATGACTGACAACTATTTTGGGGGAATAACAGGAACTTGTCTCCTGTTTCCTCACTTGTCTTCTGTTGTAGTTCCTCTGAAGTTATGCTTACCAGCTTGTAATTGCCAGGATCACCTCTGGAGTCTTTTTTAAAAATTGGCATCCAGTCATCTTCTACAGAAGCGGATTTAAATGATACGTTACAGATGTGACAGACCCAGGCCAGCGGGGTGCAGGAGTCTGGTAGAGGGTAAATATACCAGTCACTGGATGAGTAGTTTTCTGTTCCCTGAGTGACCAGAGCAGGGGCTGTGCTACAGTAATCAGGAACCTGCTAGAACTAATTAAGGCAGACAGGCTGATTAGATCACCTGCAGCCAATCAAGGCAGGCTAATCAGGGCACCTGGGTTTAAAAAGGAGCTCACTCCAGTCAGGTGAGGAGGAGCCAGAGGAGAGGAAGTGTGTGTGAGAAGCTAGGAGCAAGAGGCACAAGGAGCTGAGAGTGAGAGGGTGTGCTGCCGGAGGACTAAGGAGTACAAGCGTTATCAGACACCAGGAGGAAGGTCCTGTGGTGAGGATAAAGAAGGTGTTTGGAGGAGGCCAGGGGGAAGTAGCCCAGGGAGTTGTAGCTGTCATACAGCTGTTACAAGAGGCACTATAGACAACTGCAATCCACAGGGCCCTAGGCTGGAACCCAGAGTAGAGGGCGGGCCCGGGTTCCCCCAAAACCTCCCAACTCCTGATCAGACACAGGAGGAGTTGATCCAGACTGTAGGAAAGATCACTGAGGTGAGCAAATCTGCCAATAAGTGCAGCACCCACCAAGGTAGAGGAGGAACTTTGTCACACAGACTACAGTTAATAGTCTTGCAATTTCATATTTGAGTTCCTTCAGAGCTTTTAGATGAATACCATCTGGTCCTGGTGACTTATTACTGTTTAATTTACCAATTTGTTCCAAAATTTCCTTATTTCCTTTATCATCACCTCCATCTGGGACAGTTTCTCAGATTTGTCACCTAAAAGAATGGTTCAGTTGTAAGAATCTCCCTCACATCCTCTGCAGTGAAGAATGATGCAAAGAATTCATTTAGCTCCTTGGCAATGGCTTTATCTTCCCTCAGTGCTCCTTTAGCACCTCAATTGTCCAGTGGCCTCACTGATAGTTTGGCAGGCTTCCTGCTTCAGATGTAGTTTAAAAAAAAATTGCAGTTTTTGATTATTTTTTTTTTGGCCTGCCTAATTATACTTCTACACTTGACTTGCCAGAGTTTATGCTACTTTTTATCTTCCTTGGTAGGATCTGACTTCAAATGTTTAAAGGATGCCTTTTTGCCTCTAACCACCTTTTTACACTGTTCTTTAGCCACAGTGGCATTCTTTGATCCTCTTATTTTTTTTAATTTTGGGCTATTTTTCAAATTTGGGCTAAACATTTAATATGAGCCTCTGTTGTGGTTTCCATGCAACTTGCAGGCATTTCACCTTTGTGACTGTTCCTTTTAATTGCTATTTAACTAGCTTCCTCATTTTTCTGTAGTTCCCCTTTCTGAAGTTAAATGCTACTTTGGTGGGCTTCTTTGGTATTTCCCCCAGCCCTGCCCCACAAAGATGTTAAATTTAATTATATTATGGTTGCTATTACCAAGTGGTTCCTCTATATCCACCTCTTGGACCAGATCCTGTGCTCCACTTAGGACTAAATCTAGAATTCCAGGACTAGCTACTACAAGAAGCAGTCATTAATGGTGTCTAGAAACTTTATCACAGAATCCCTAGCAAGTGTCTCAGGGCAGAAGTTAGACATAATCAAAGGATGTCTGAAAAGGACAGGTATGACAACCTTTTCTTATGGAAAAGTAGGAAAAGAGACAAGTGAGAAAGCTATGTTTTCCCTAGCCCTCGAGACATATGTGACAGACAGTAGAAAAAGGAAAAAAACTCATTCTCCAATGGTGAAATCCTGATCTCAATGAAGTCAATGGTAAAACTCCCCAAATGTATTGTCTCAGCACAGCCATGCTACAGAAGTCAACTGCATAGTCAAAAAGTAAACTTACTGAGCAATAATTGGCAATTAGGAAGCAGGTGCAATTCTCTCAAGCCTTACATTCCATAGATCAAAGGTATAACCTAGATTGTGAACTCTTGGGAAGAAGACCATCTTTTTAATAAGTGCCCAGAACCTCTACAATGGGGCCGAGATACTGATTGGAACCTTGGGTGCTATACAAATAATAAATATTTCTCTCACTAACAATTCTTAGTTCCTCTCTACTTTATAGAAAACATATTTATAGATGGATTCTGAAGTACTCATGTACTGAAAAAAAATTCAAATCCTTTTCTAGAGACTAAGTATAAAGAATCAGAATTCCTAGATCCAATACAGGGTGGTTACAAATTAATACAACTAGTTCCAGCAAACATTCATTGATTTGGAGTGCTACTTTCTCTTGCAGTTCCAAGACATCAGATAATTTATTCATCTAACTGGGTAAAGCTACAAGCTATTCCATACACTCTGTCCTGGAAGTCTGTGTCAGCTCGAAAGGAAGAGGAAGCTTTAAGACAACTACAGCAAGGGATGAAGCAAAGGGGTTGCTATGACTGGTTTATCCTCTTCCTGAGTGTGCACTTGATTCTAGATCAGGTAGTGCCTCCTATCCAGAGGTGGAGGAGGCTAAAGAATCGCTACAGAATCCTTCCTCTTCTTTGGAGGAGACTTCCCGGGTGGAGGACACCTATTCCTCTTTTCACTACCTTTCACTAAGAGACCGCCGATGCAGAAGATCATAGGGCCTCATAATCTACAATACTTACACAAAAATATATTATGTATCTGCACAAGGAGACACCTGAAGAACCAAATATTTTCCTATATTATTAATCAGAGTCCTCTGTATGTGGAACTGCAGCAGTATGGAATGAAATCAGCTTATCAGAACTAAGAAGTCCACCACACTAAATTTGGATCCAGCAGCAACTGTATACATCCTGGATCCTTTGAGAAAAAAAGCTTGAGCCAGACCGTAGATTCCTAATAGTACCAACACACTCACTCACACACTGCTGAGTGGAAGATAATTCCATAGAAAATATTTAAAGGAACTAGTCTGACAAGTCCCCTGGGAGAAATAATTGAGGTTCTGCACAGATGACTGTTTCACATCATCCAACGGGGCTTCCAACAAGTCTCTGGAGACTGCTGGGTCAGGCGATTTGACTAGACAAGTCCAGCAAGCACCCCGGTGCAGACAAGTGATCTAACTGCATCCAAGAAACCCTATAATTCTGACAACTCCTAGAATTTGGAGATGCTTACCCCACTTGGATACAGTCAGATTGAATGGCAATATCTTGCCAGACTATGGCTCTTTCTCCTCTGTGACCTCTTGGAACTAATGGCTGAAACTATAAGTAGTTCTTTCCTTGACTTCATCCAAAGAACACTGATCCCTGAATGGAGTAATTTTCCTCAAGGCAGAAAAGGAACTTTTCATGCCTATCTGATGTGGGACATAATGCAAGGCAAAAGAAAGTCATAAAATCTTTTTATTCGTTTAGACGTTATGTGCAACATCTTGCACAACACCAAAAATGACCTAAATTTACCCAAAAAATATGAAGAAACATTTGAAAAGTAAAAATAAAAAAACAAACTTTTTGGCCTTTAAGCAAATACAACCTGCTCATCAGTGAGTGTCTATCCATGGGCCAGGACTGGCAGAAATATGGAAATGTAATAATGCGGCTTTTGTAGCATTAGTGTACGCTTGAAAATTTTGGAAAAATTTACTACAATATAGAAATTGAAGTTGTGCTGGAAAAGTAATCAACACTTTAGCTAAGATCAAGACCCCAGGGTGCAGCCTGTTCAACCAGGCTAGGGACTAGAGAGAAATTCAGGGGACTTCCCCACGTAACAAAGTGCTTGCCGGGACACTCAGCAGAAGCTATTTTATTTCAATGTACTTAAAATCCCTTATGGGGGAGGAAGAATGGGAAGATCCACAGAGTAGCATTCCTCCCACCCCTTGTACTTTATTGCAGAGGTGACTCATACATAAACAGTGTTCCATGCTATGTGAGATCTTTCTCTCCCCAACCTCCCACACGTGTGAGGGCTACAGAGAAGGGAGTTCCATTGATTACAAAAAAGGGGGTTAGTACTTTCAGCCTGGGAATAAAAACAGTCAAAAGGAGGAATGGATCCATGAATAAAAAACACCACTACCACAACTTGGGAAAGCCAGACCATAAACTCCTACATTATTTGGTGGTTTCAGATAATATCCTGGTTCATGCAATCTCTAATGTAGTAGTTTAAATCATCACCAGAAATCTTCAATAGCATGGTAGCTTTGTAAATTCCCAGCAAATTTATATCTGTTCAGCTGATCAGGTTTGATCCAACTAGCAAGGATTTGAGTTAAAGCAAGAACAGCCTTGTGAAAGGAAAGGATTATATAGGAAGTTTAACAACTCAAGAAGAGTCCACACATAAAAAACATACGTCATCAGACCCTTGTGAGATTCAAGTTTTCCTTTTTTAATAAATCAAGCTGCAATGTAAAAAACCCCATACAAAGTGTAAAATATTCCTAAAGTAGAAAAACTATAAAAAATAAAATATAATCAATAAATAATGGAATTCCTAAAACTAAAGCAGTGAAATGAAATAAAACCAAATGGGTAATATTGCATTTAATTCAATTCTCAATGCACTACTTATACATAAAGCCAATAAGGATTATCAGTAAATTCAGGTTGCCTTGGTTGCTTACGTATCAGTTTAAAAGAAGGATTAAATCATGTTCAAAAAGCAACCTACCTGTGACGTCAGTTTTTATGTCAGCAAGCTTAAAGAGAGGTGCAACTTGTTCATAATAAATATGAGTAGCTTCTCTTTTATGACTGTTTGGGTTAACAAATACTTTTAGGGACTTTGGCCTATTTGGAAAGCCTAAAAAAAAGAGAGAGAAAAAATCACAAAAGGTTTCAAGACAAATAGCATTTGGATGTTTTTACGGATGAATCAAACTTTTAAAGCAAACATCCTTGAGAATACTGGGAAAGCTTTACATTTAAAAAAAACTAAACATATTAATAAAGTGTTTTTTGACTTGATTTGAGGGTAGTAGTTATAATAAACCTAGAGGACCTTATTGTCTTCTTGAATGAATGTGCTCATTATCTTAATCTGACACTTAATCCTGGGGCCACTGAAGCTCTGACCTGCTTATCAGTCTACAGCTAAGAATAACCAGTAGGAACAAGTTAGTCACCATCATCTACTGCATTATGTGCCAGTAACAGTGAGTCTGATCTTGAGCTGTAAAAACTGAGGACTACTATGTAGAGTAACTGTTTCTTTGGTAATTCTCTGCAATGTATGATTTGAACAAATTCATAATGAATTCTAAAGTAAATTAATATCTGTACATGCATGCTCTCTAATAGCGATACCTACAACATACATGTGCTCTGTGCAGTACTGCCTTCAAGTGTAAATTCAGAAAACATATAATACAGTTTGTTATTCAATTGTAACAAGGGTTCAAGAAGATTGCGAGGGAACAGCGTTAATACTAGCAGAGCTGCTGAGCATAATGCTTTCAATATGAAAGTGCCTTATGCTCAGTTGTACTAAGTGAAAAAATTATCTTCAAAGCCAGAAAGAGACATAACTAAAAATTTTATTTCTCACCCTAAATGGGACATTAGTTCAATCCTTAAAGCCAGCTACATCTTGCGATTGCTGATTAGGATCCCTGCCCTTTCTTCACTCACTTTACTTCAAAGATTGAAAAGGAATAACACAAAACATCTGAACACCCATCTGAACATTTGAATTCAAAACAGTGCCTATACCATACTCTAAGAGACTCAATAAATGCTAATAATAAAGCTATTTCAATGTCAAGGAAAAAAGATATTTTTGCATTGAAGACTTTTCCAAGAATCAAAACCTTGAAAACTCTAGGAATAAAAATAAGCACTTACTAACCCGTTTGTCTTGATGAATGTAAATTAAAGGACTAAAATTATTAAAGAACGTTTACAGTATATTTTCTTTACTGAAAACTGAAAGGAAGTATAGAAAATCAAGCTCAGTTCTTCAAATGTTGATATATAATCTTGTCGAGATTAGCTATGATCACCAAAATTAAGGAAACGAACAAAATAACCTGATGCTGGAGGAAGTAAATGTTAATCACAAATCTCTTTCTATAAAAGCCTATAGTAACTTTAAAACTAGTTAATTCAAAATGAGTACCCTACAAAACTGGAGAGACTACTATGACAGTGGCTCAGCATGTTTACTGTACAAATTTATAGTAAATGGTCTGATCTGCTCTTCATTCATCATTGCAACAGTCTGGCAGAGTGAATCACTTTTGATAATTATCCCTTAAGATACTGAGGGCCCCTTGGATGACATGCAACTAGAATAGGCACAATAGGAACACGAAGCAAAAATACTTGACAGAACTGAACCTTCTTGAGTGTTATATTTGTTTTAGAGATTTTGGTCATATGTACATTTGAGAATCGGTTTCAGATATATCGGAGAAATTATGGTTTAATTTAAAGACTAATTAGAGTTCCCCCACCCCAGAAGATCTGTACTTTTTTTGGCATTTAGTTTCCTTGTTTTTCAGATTCCTCACATTATGGTGACAGCCCTTCAAGCAGAAGGTGTCTGGACAGAGTTACTTTTAGAGCCTTTCTACTCCTTCCTTGAATAGGCCAGGATGTGTCTTTTGGTCCCAACCACTGGTCAGAGACATCTTGAACTAGAAATGGACTGCCTTTATCATGTTCCCAAAATATATTGTTCTGTAGTTGAAGATTTAAATTCATTCTTAAACATAGACCCTACTAATACAAGACAATGCCATGCCACTGTAGTGTAGGCTATCCTAATTAAGTTTTAAACAGCATATTTATTAACCAATATCTTTGTCATTTGGCACAAAATTTTATGTATGCACCTCTCAAAGTAAAGCCATAATCATGTATGAAATAGCAACAACACAGTAACAGAGCAGAAAAATGTTTACTTCTATTCCAGTTTGAATAATTTCTTAAATAAACTCACAACCTCAAGGCCTTGCTGAAGTGAATCTCTAGGTTCATTGTAAAAATCATTGACCCTCTGTCTCTGAAGTAGATAAAGGTTGGCACTCTGATTGCCCAGCGCCCCCACCCCCAGTCAAATGAGCTATTTCCCTTGTAAGTAAACATGATAAACAGCAAAAAGCACAAATCAAGACTATAACTGAGACATGAAATTTGCTCCTGTAGATAGTACTATTAATGAGCTGCCTGTAGGGCTCTTCCTTTTGCTCTTTTCTACTAGTAACATTCAAACACCATGAGAAGCAAAATGGAGAAGTTATTCACCTTGTGCAGTAACTGGAGTTCTTGGAGGTGTGTGTGCATCCCGCTCCCCCTCACCGCCCTCTGGGTACTTCATCCCAGGCGTGCATGCACCTCTGTTCCTTTGATCGGAGATTTTTGGTAGTGCCTATTCAGCCTGCGCACACACCTCACACATCCTCATGCCTTGCAATGAGAATATATAGAGCAGCGCAGGCAAACTGCCCTCAGTTCCTTCTCTACTGAAAAGTCCTGCAAAGGAAATTCCAAGCAAAGGGAAAGGAGGTGGGTAACAAAGCACCCATAGGGACATACATCTCAAAGTGTTCCAGTTACTGCATAAGATGAGTAAGCACTTCTTCAAGCAGTGTCCCTCTAGGGGCTCCACTTAAGGTGATTCCTGAGCAATATTCCCACAGGCAGGAGGGTGCTTTGGAGTAGAGTCTAGTATTGAGCACAGAACTGCATTTCCAGCTGCAGCATCTGATCTAGAGGCATGAACCAAAAGCATAGGGTTGCAGCTCTGCAAATTTCAGTCACAGGAAGATCCTTGAGTAAAGTCATAGACACAGATTGCAGCCTCTAGAAGGAGGCTGAATGTTGGCAGTCTCATAACATGAGATAAATACACCCAAAAATCCACCTCAAGGGTCTTTGGATGAAGATTGTGGATCCTTTGGATCTGTCTGCAAATCGACACAGTTTGGGAGGCTTTATGAATGGTTTGGTTCTGTCCAAATAGAAGGACAGTGTCCTTCTGACATCCAAGATAAGGAAGATTTTTGCCTACTCTGATGTGATTTCAGGAAAAAAAAGAACTGAGAGATGAATGGTCTGGTTGATGTGAAATTCAGAAGATGCTTTAGGTAAAAACTTAGGATGTGGTTGTAATGAAACCTTTTCCTTGAAGAACACTGAAAAGCTGGCAGGATCTGACATTAAAACCCTCACCCTGCAGTCAGAAGCAGGGGCGGCTCTAGACATTTCGCTGCCCCAAGCACGGCGTCATGCCGCAGGAGGCGCTCTATCAGTCGCCGGTCCCGCGGCTCCAGTGGACCTCCCGCAGGCGTACCTGTGGAGGGTCCGCCGGTCCCGTGGCTCCGGTGGACCTCCTAAAGCCATGGGATCAGCGGACCCTCCACAGACATGCCGCTGAAGGCTGCCTGCCTGTCGCCCTCCCGGCGACTGGCAGAGCGCCCCCCCGCAGCATGCCACCTCAAGCACGCACTTGGCATGCTGGGGCCTGGAGCCACACCTGGTCAGAAGTGATGGTCACCAAGACAGCTGTTTTCATAGACAGGCAAAACAAAGAACCATGTACCTAACGGCTCAAAAGAGTTTTAAGACAATTAAAAATAAGGTTTAAATCCCATATTGGACTAGGTTCTCTAATCTATGGAAAATGATTCATCATTCTGTGATGGGTTGGGTCACAGACAGCCCCTTGGGACTGATGTGCTGATACTACCTCTGAGGCCGTTTTCCCTGCCAGCTTGGGACTTCAGAACCCTGTCTCATTGAGCCAGATACGCTACTCTGCTGCAACACAGATCCAGGGTCTGACCCACAACCCCAAAACTGCAGACTTAACTGAAAATGGCTTAGTAAGTGCTCCTATCTCTAGCACCCAGACACTCAGCTCCCAATGGGATCCAAACCCCAAGAGAATCTGTATTATTCTGTATAAAGCTTATACAGGGTAAACTTAAATTGTTCACCCTCTATAACACTAATAGAGAGAGATGCACAGTTGTTTGCACCCACAACGTAATTAAGCAAAAAGTAAAAACAGCAAAGAGTCCTGTGCGGGGCCGCCCAGAGGATTCAGGGGGCCTGGGGCAAAGCATTCCAGGGGCCCCTTCCATAAAAAAAATTGCAATACTATACAATACTATATTCTCGTGGAGGCCCCTGTGGGGCCTGGCGCAAGTTGCCCCACTTGCTCCACACCCACGGGCAGCCCTGGGAAAAATAAACCTCTGCATCTCGGCACAAACCCAGTTTTGAGAAAATTTCTTTACAAGATATCACTGGTTCTTAGCATCAGCTAGTGCTAAAAGGCACTAAAGCTCATTAAAAGGGTTGGACAAATATTTTCCATCAAAACTTTTTCTGGATCGAAAATTAGGGGTTTTTAAAAAGCAGAAAAAAATCACGGACAATGTCTGCTTTCCTTCAAAATTTGTTGTGGGTTTTTTAATTGAAAAGCTGAAATTAGTCTGTCAAAACCTGAATATTGTTTGGGGTTTCAGAAATGTGTGGCCAAATATTTGCTGCTTGCTGTGTTTGATTGTTTAAAGAAACAATAAAAAAATTCTGCTTAAAAATATCCAAAACTTTTGAATGACCTCAGGTTGTGACCAAATGCCTGAGCCCATCCAGTCAGATTTTTCCAGGTTTCTGATACTCTGCTGGCTTCCTTGACTCAGATCTGTCTCCATAACTTTGGGTTCATTTAGCTTAGAACATAAGAACAGCCATACTGGGTCAAACCAAAGGTCCATCCAGCCCAGTATCCTGTCTATCGACAATGGCCAATGCCAAGTGCCCCAGAGAGAGTAAACCTAACAGGTAATGATCAAAATGATCTCTCTCCTGCCATCCATCTACCGCCCTCCGACAACAGAGGCTAGGGATCACCTTCCTTACGTCCTGGCTAATAGCATTAATGGACTTAACCTCCATGCATTTATATGTTCCAGAGACTGGCTCTGTGGGGTCCCTCACAAACTGGAGACGGTTACTGTGGGTTTGTCTAGTACTACTTATCTACATACTCCACAAACTAGCATATTGAACTTGTCCTCCAGACTCTGGGATGAGCCTAATGTTGTGAAAAAAATTGAAATGCTTTCAAAATAGCACATGCATGTAATGCGACCACAGGGGTGCTTAAAATTAAAATGTACCCAGGGGTTCTTCAAACTGGGCAGGACCCCTCACAGTTATTACTCAGGGGGATCACGAGGTTATTTGTGGGGTCGCAAGCTGTCAGCCGCTCCATCTTCAAACCCGCTTTGCCTCCACAGTTCTATAATAGTTTATATATATAAAAAGTGTTTTTAATTTATAAGGGGAGGTCACATCAGAGCGTTGCTATGTGAAAGGGGTCCACCACTATAAAAGTTGAGAACCATTGAATTAACCTCTCTGAAGCCTCGGGAATACAGAGAGGGGCCATCTCCCTTTGTAGGGTTGGGAAGAGGTAGGTGGTGTAGGCATATTGCTCTTCTCATGTGATCCCTCCCCCAGTAGCTAATTTTAAATGAAGCTACCCTCCCCTGACATGAATCTCCCTATGGCACTGAAATTAAATATAGACTATAATTTGACATTTGAGAAGTGAAACGGATGGTAGCCCTAATGGAAAAGCGAACAGCTTGGCTCTTCTGCAAGCCTCAAACTGCTGAATGAGCTCTAGAGTAGAGAAGGCTGTGCCTCCCAAACAGCCTGGCTGTGCCCCCTATCCAACCCCCACCCACTTCCTGCCCCCCTGACTGCCCGCCCCCCTCAGAATCCCTGACCCATCCTGCTCCATGTCCCCTCACCATCCCCTAGAGACCCCCCCCAACCACCACCCCAGGACCCCATCCCTGCTCCCTGTCCTCTGACTGCCCCGACCGCTATCCACCCCCTCGCTGAGTCCTGACAGACCCCCAGAACACCCACAATCCAACCCCCCCATTCCCTGTCCCCTGACCACCACCCCCAACCTCTGTCCCCTCCCTGTCCCCAGGACTCCCTGCCCCTTAGCCAACCCCCCTCCCCGGCCCCTTACCCCCAGCTCCCTCCTCACCCGGAGCCTCCAGGACCATCCCTCAACAGCGGCAGCATGACTCCAGCGAGGCCCCTGAGCTCTGTCCCGCTCAGAGCCGTGTGGTAAGGGGGCAGGGCTGCGAGCTCCGGGCCGAGCGGATGGAACTCAGGCCCCACTGGAGCTCGCAGCCCTGCCCCCTTACCACGCAGCTCTGAGTGGGGCGGAGCTCAGGGGCCCCACTGGAGCCCCACTGCAGTTGTTCGGGGACACTGCTGGATGCGCTGAGGCTCCGGGAGAGGGGCAGAGGCGGGGTCGGGCCAGGGCTGGGGAGGGAGCCTCAGCCATTCTCGTGGGGGCCGCTGTGGAGCCCAGGTCCTGGGGCAAATTGCCCCACTTGCCCCGTCCGGGCAGCCCTGGTCCTGTGGCACCTTATAGACTAACAGAAGTATTGGAGCATGAGCTTTTGTGGGTGAATACCCACTTCGTCGGATGTATGCTCCAATACTTCTGTCAGTCTATAAAGGTGACACAGGACTCTCTGCTGTTTTTACAGATCCAGACTAACATGGCTACCCCTCTGACACTAAGCAAAAAGTGATTTTATTAAGTATATAAAGTAGGATTTAAGTAGTTCTAAGTAACAACAGACAGAACAAAGTGAGTTACCAAGCAAAATTAAACAAAACACGCAAGTCTAAGCCTAATACATTTAAGAAACTGATTACAGATAAAAAATATAATCCTCAGTGATGTTCCAATAAGCTTCTTTCACAGACTGGACTCCTTCCTAGTTTGGGTCCAGCAATCACTCACACACTGGTAGTTACTGTTCTTTGTTCCAGTTTCTTTCAGGCATCTCTTTGGGGTGGAGAGGGCATCTCTTGAGTCAGCTGGAGACAAAACAGAGAGGCTTCCAAGGCCTTTTATATTCTCTCTCTTGTGGGCGGAAACCCCATTGTTCTTCTGTGCAAAGTCAGAGCAACAAAAATGGAGTCTTGTAGCCACTTGGGCAAGTCACATGTCCATGAATGATTCAGCTTTTTGCAGGCCGATGCCATTGTTTACATGTTAGTTTGAACGTTCCCAGGAAAGCTCAGATGTGGATTGGTGTCTCCCAAAGTCCACTGTCAGTTAAGTGTTTCTTAATTGGGTACTTACTGAGAATAGTCGTTTCTCAAGAAGCTGACCAAATACTTCACTGAGGCTACTTAGAATCAAACACATTGAGATACAAGTCCATAGCCAATATTCATAACTTCAAATACAAAAAATGATATGTACAGACAGCATAATCATAACCAGAAAATTACAACCATGCTATAGACACCTTACTTAACTTCCTTTGTACAAGATTTGGTGCAACTATACGACTTTGGTTGCAACAACGATCTATACGGTCACAGTTCATGTCCATAACGTCACACAGCCCTCTGAGAGACCTTGACATAGTAGGTTGAGCAAAAACTGAAAAGCATTCCACAGGTGCATCAAAGATTATAGCTGCCAAGTGGACATTGACAGAACTCATAGCAAGACCTGATCCTTTTAATTCCAACAGTTAGTATTGCCTTAAAAGTGAAATCCTTGCTGATCTTAAACACAAAAAAAGAAGCTTACAAGAAGTGGAAGACTGGACAAATGACCAGGGAGAAGTATAAAAATATTGCTCACGCGTGGAGGAGTGAAATCAGAAAGGCCAAATCACACTTGGAGTTGCACATAGCAACAAATGTTTTAAGAGTAACAAGAAGGGTTTCTTCAGGTATGTTAGCAACAAGAAGAACGTCAAGGAAAGTGTGGGCCCCTTACTGAATGAAGGAGGCAACCTAGTGACAGAGGATGTGAAAAAAGCTAATGTACCCAATGCTTTTTTTGCCTCTGTTTTCACGAACAAGGTCAGCTCCCAGACTACTGTACTGGCCAGCACATCCTCGGGAGGAGGTGACCAGCCCTCTGTGGAGAAAGAGGTGGTTCAGGACTATGTAGAAATGCTGGATGAGCACAAGTCTATGGGGCCGGATGCACTGAATCCGAGGGTGCTAAAGGAGTTAGCGGATGTGATTGCAGAGCCATTGGCCATTTTCTTTGAAAACTCATGGTGATCAAGGGAGGTCCCAGATGACTGGAAAGAGGCTAATGTAGAGCCCATCTTTAAAAAAAAAAGAAAGAAAGAAAGAGGATCTGGGGAACTACAGGCCAGTCAATCCTTGAAAAAATAATGGAGCAGGTCCTCAGGGAATCAATTCTGATGCACTTAGAGGAGAGGAAAGTGATCAGGAACAGTCAGCATGAATTCACCAAGGGCAAGTCATGCCTGACTAACCTAATTGTCTTCTACGATTAGGTAACTGACTCTGTGGATGAGGGGAAAGCTGGCTAGATCGTCGGGCTCAATAGATAGTGATCAATGGCTCCATGTCTAGTTGGCAGCTGGTATCAAGCGGAGTGCCCCAAGGGTTGGTCCTGAGGCTGGTTTTGTTCAATATCTTCATTAATGATCTGGAGGATGGCGTGGACTGGAACCTCAGCAAGTTTGCTGGTGACACTAAACTGGGAGGAGTGGTGATATGCTGGAGGGTAGGAATAGCATACAGAGGGACCTAGACAAATTAGATGATTGGGCCAAAAGAAACCTGATGAGGTTCAACAAGGACAAGTGCAGAGTCCTGCACTTAGGAAGGAAGAATCCCATATACTGCTACAGACTAGGGACCAAGTGGCTAGGCAGCAGTTCTGCAGAAAAGGACCTAAGGGTTACAGTGGACAAGAAACTATATATGAGACAACAGTGTGCCCTTGTTGCCAAGAAGGCTAACGGCATTTTGGGCTATATAAGTAAGGGCACTGCCAGCAGATCGAGGGATGTGATCATTCCCCTCTATTCGGCATTGGTGAGGCCTCATCTGGAGTACTGTGTCCGGTTTTGGGCCCCACACTACAAGAACAATGTGGAAAAATAGGAAACTCAAGCAAAGGACAACAAAAATTATTAGGGGGCTAGGCACACTGACTTAATGAGAGGGCTGAGGGAACTGGATTTTAGTCTGCAGAAGAATGAGAGGGGGTTGATAGCTGCTTTCAACTACCTGAAAAGTGGGTTCCAACGAGGATGGATCTAGACTGTTCTCAGTGGTAGCAGAGGACAGAACAAGGAGTAATGGTCTCAAGTTGCAGTGGAGGAGACTTAGGTGGATATTAGGAAAAACTTCACTGGGGTGGTGAAACATTGTAATGCGTTACCTAGAGGAGGTTGTGCAATCTCCTTCCTTAGAGGTTTTAAGGTCAGGGTTGATGAAGCCCTGCTGGGATGATTTACTTGAGGATTGGTCCTGCTTGAGCAGGGGTTGTACTAGATGATCTCCTGAGGTCCGTTCCAACCCTGATATTCTATGGTTCTATGATGGTGGAAACAGAAAAGCCACCGGAGAAACTTATCAATGGTACATCAAGATGATTTCTCCTCCATTCTGAAGGTAAGTTTGTTGTATGGATTCTTTCAGCTGTTTTACAACTCCTGTTGCACTTTTATTGAACAGGAAGTCTCTACCCTCAAAATGATCAAGGAACCATGTCCTGGAGCTGCAGAACTTCCAGATTGGGTGAGGTTATTGACCAGCAATCTGAATAAAGAAAGCAACTGATTGGAAGTCACAGCGGTGGTAAGAAGCAAGTCAAATGGATAAGGATACCAAATCAAACGTGTGCAGCCAGTTGGTACAATCAAAAGGACCCTGTCTTTGGCCTGGTTGATTCTTGTTGAGAGGTGTGTGGTGGATATGAAATAAACAAGCCCTTGTCCATGAAATGGGCAAGACATTCCTAGTTATGAGGATTGAGTCCCCTTTTGAGCAAAATTTAGACTCATAGACTTTAAGGTCAGAAGGACCATATGATCATCTAGCTGACCTCCTGCACAAGCAGGCCAAATCCTACCCATCCACTTCTATACAAACCCCTAACCTATGTCTGAGTTATTGAAGTCTTCAAATTGTGGTTTGAAAACCTCAAGCTGCAGAGATCCACCAGCAAGTGACCCATGCCCACGTGCAAGGAAGGCGAAAAACCCCAGAGCCCCTGCCAATCTGCCCGGAGGAAAATCCTTCCGCCACAAATATGGCGATCAGCTAAATCCTGAGCATGTGGGCCAACTCACCAGCCAGCACTCAGGAAGAATTCTCTGCAGTAACTCAGATCCCATTCATCTTAACATCCATCACAGACCATGGGCAACTTTCCTGCTGAAATCAAAGATCAGTTGCCAAAATTAAGCTATTCCATCATACCTCCTTCCATAACTTATCAAGCTTAGTCTTAAAGCCAGATATGTCTTTGCCCCCACTACTCCCTTGGAAGGCTGTTCCAGAACTTCACTCCTCTAATGGTTGGACCTTGTCTAATTTCAAGTCTAAACTTCTACTTGTCAGTTATATCCATTTCTTCTTGTGTCCACATTGGTACTAAGCTTAAATAATTCCTCTCCCTCCCTAATATTAATCCCTGTGATATTTTAAAGAGCAAGCATATCCCCCTCACCTTCTTTTGGTTAGGCAAACAAGCCAAGCTCTTGAGTCTCCTCTCATAAGACAGGTTTTCCATTCCTCAATCTATCCTAGTAGCCGTCTCTGAACTGTTCAGTTTGAATTCATCCTTCTTAAAATGGAGACCAGAACTGCACACAGTATTCCAGTGAGGTTCACCTGTGCCTTATATAAACAGTACTAACCTCTTTATCTTTGCTGGAATACCTCACCTGATGCATCCTAAAACGCGTATTAGCTTTTTAACGGCCATATCACATTGGCGCTCATAGTTATCCTGTGATCAACCAATACTCCAAGGTCCTTCTCTCCTCTGTGCTTCCAACTGTGTTCCCCAATTTATACTAAATTCTTATTATTATCCCTAAGTGCATGACCGTGCACTTTTCACTATTAATTTCTCCTAGTTACTATTACTCCAGTTTACAAGGTCATTCAGATCTTCCTGTATGATATCCCGGTCTCTCTGTGTTAGCAATACCTCCAGTTTTGTGTCATCCGCAACTTTATTTGCACATTCCTGCTTTTTGTGCCAAGGTCAATAATAAAAGGTTAAATAGATTGGTCCCAAAACTGATCCTTGAGGAACTCCACTAGTAACCTCCTTCCAGCCTGACAGTTCACCCTTCAGTATGACCCGTTGTAGTCTCCCTTTAACTATTGTTCTTATCACCTTTCAATTTTCATATTGATCCCCATCTTTTCCAATTTACTAATAATTCCCCATGTGGAACATGTCAAATGCCTTATTGAAATCGAGGTAATTAGTCTACTGCATTTTCTTTGTCTAAATAATCTGTCACCTCTCAAAGAAGGAGATCAGGTGGTTTGCACGATTTACCTTTTGTAAACCATGTTAATTTGTCCCAATTACCACTGACCTCAATGTCCTTAACTACTTTCTCTTCAAAATTTTTCAAGACCTACATACTACATGTCAAACTAACAGGCCTATAGTTACTCGGATCACTTTTTTTCCCTTTCTTGAAGATAGAACTATGTTAGCAATTTCTCCAGTCGTACGGTACAACCCTGAGTTTACCGATTCATTAAAATTCTTTGCTACGGCGCACTTGCAATTTGTGCCAGTCCTTTATATTCTTGGCATGAAGATTATCTGGGCCCTCCGATTTGTCCATCAAGCTGTTCAAGTTTGGCTTTTTACCTTAGATGAGTAAATCTACTTCCCATATTCCTATTCCATTTGTCTCTTCCATTTCCCTAAGCTCTCATTAGCCTTATTAAGACTGAGCAAAGTATTTATTTAGATTATTGGGCCAATGCCTAGTTATCCTTACTTCCATTCCATCCTCAGTGTTTAGCGGTCCCACTTCTTCTTTCTTTGTTTTTTCTTATTTATATGGCTATAGAACCTTTTACTATTGGTTTTAATTCCCCCTTTGCAAGGTCCAACTCTACATGGCTTTTAGCCTTTCTCACTTTTATCCCTACATGTTCTGACCTCACTAAGGTAGCTTTCCTTGCTAATCCCACCCATCTTCCACTCCTTGTAGGCTTTCTGCTTTTTCTTAATCACCTCTCTGAGATGCTTGCTCATCCAGCTTGGTCTACAACTCCTGCCTATGGTTTTTTTTTTCCCTTTCTTGGGATGCAGGCTTCTGATAGTTTCTGCAGCTTTTGACTTAAAGTAATTCCAGGCCTCCTCCGCATTTAGATCCACAAGTTCTTCAGTCCAATCCACTTCCCTAACTAATTTCCTTAATTCTTTAAAGTTAGCCCTTTTGAAGTCAAAAAACCCTAGTCCCAGATCTATTTTTGTTTATCCTTCCATCTAGTTTGAACTGAATTAGCTCATGATCACTCGAACCAAGGTTGTCCCCTACAACCATTTCTTCTATGAGGTCCTCACTACTCACCAAAACCAAATCTAAAATGGCATCCCCTCTTGTTGGTTCTTCAACTACTTGGTGAAGAAATCCATCAGCTATCACATCCAGAAAAATCTGAGCCCTATTATTCTTACTAGCACTTGTCCTCCAGTCTATATCTGGGAAGTTAAAGTCTCCCATGATCACACAATTCCCATTAGTGTTTACTTCATTAAAAATTAAGAGGTCTCTATCCATATCCAAATCAGATCCCGGGTCTGTAGCACACCCCAAGCACTATCTCAGGGGAGGCTCTAGTAGCTTTCTTTCCCAGTGTGATTTTTGCCCAGACAGACTCTGTCTTATCCATTCCATCACTTCTTATTTCTTTACAGTTAACCTCATCATTGATATACAATGCTACTCCACCACCTTTGCCTTTATTTCTGTCTTTCCTAAACAGCACATAGCCTTCAATACCTGTACTCCAGTCATGACTACTATTCCACCATGTTTCTGTTATCCCTATAATATCTGGTTTCACTTCCTGCACCAGTAGCTCTAGTTCCTCCATTTTGTTACCTAGGCTCCTCGCATTAGTGTACAGACATCTTAATTTTTGCCGTTTGGCTTCACTGACATTCTTTACCCGGTTAGGCACAGACATTCTACCACCAGCATCACCTATGTTAGACTGGTATCTACACTACCCTTCCTCCTTATGTCAATTCTTCTGTCCACGGCTGTATCCCCTCTTACTTTGTTTCTTCCCTCTCAAGGTTAAATTCCAGCATGGAGATTACCTGGACATCTCCCAACCATCTCCCCCAAATTCCTAGTTTAAAGCTCTCTTAATCAGTTGGCGAGCCTCCATCCTAGAAGTCTATTTCCCTCCTTACTCAGGTGAAGTCCATCCCGAGAGAACAGTCTTCTGTCCATAAATGCTTCCCAGTGGCCATACATCCCAAAGCCCTCCTTATAGCACCACTGCCTGAGCCATCTGTTGATCGCCATAATCTTGTCACACCTTTGTTGCCCTTCTCTAGGAACCAGGCAGAATCCCACTGAAGATCACCTGAGCCTCGATTTCCTTAAGCGTCTTCCCCAGTCTGGCATAGTCTCCCTTGATACGTTCCAGCGAGAATCTAGCCGTATCATTCGTTCCCACATGAAGGACAATCAATGGATTCTTTCCCTCTCCCGTTAGGATCCTTTTCAGCCTCAGGTCCACATCCTGTATCTTAGCACCCGGCAGACAGCACACCCTTCTGTTCTCCGGATCAGCTCTAGTTACAGGCCTGTCTATTCTTCTCAGTAAGGAGTCCCCAATCACATGTAGACCTGCCTTTTCCTGGTGACAGTGTGATTCTCCGGTCTATCCCCTGCACCCACTGGCTGCAAGTCCTCTCGATTCCTATTCACCCAATTGCAACCCTTCCTGTATCTCCTGGGGCTCATATTTGGTGTTGCCTCCATTGACTCTCCCCTCTTCCTGTAGGACTAGCAGCTCTTCTCTTTTTCCTTGCCCTCTCTCCTTCAGCGACCACCTGCTGTGCCCCTTCTTCATTTTCCAACTCTGCAAACCTGTTCCTGAGTTCTATTTCTCCTTCACTGGCCCGTCTTTTCCTCTGCCTGGTTCTCTTAGTCACATGCTTCCACCGTCCACTTTCCTCACCCAGCAGTCTCTCCTCAGAATTCTTTGGTCCTGCTTCCATCTGCAAATCTGAGCTTATCCCTTCAGCCTCCTCATGTCTTTGCTCCATCATCTGCTAGAACCCCCTTCTAAACTCAACCAGAGTTTCCACCTGCATCTCCAGTCCTCAGATCTTTTCTTCCATCAGCTCTATCAGGCAGCACTTTATGCAGACAAAACTCTTTTCAGATACCCCTTCCAGGATCATGTACATGCTGCAGCTTGTGCATCCAATCATCCTCATTGTGTCTTTCACTGCTGCCTCTGTATCAGTCATAGCCTTCCCACCTAAAACCTGATAGTCCAAGAAACACAAAACAAACCCCCAGCAGGCACCAGAACACTGGCAGACCACCACCCACTTCCTTCACTAGCCTGTCACTTCCTCTGCCTAGGTATCTTAGACTCCCCCACAACCTCCCCCTGTAAATTCCCTCTGAAACTCCCCTGTTTACAGCTCTGTTTGCTGGCTGCTGTGCTGCTGCAGCTGTCTATGCCGCTGCCTGACTGGCTGGCTACCTTTATAGGACCCCTAAGCAGGTAAGCCCCACCCCCTAAACAGGGCTCAGCTTCTCTCCCAGCACACGGCCTCTAGCAGCCTCCACACATACAAACTACACAATACAATACACAATTTCTTGCACTATGTGTTGACTGCAGGGGCAAAAAAGCCCACATCCAGAAATCTTCCGTTTAGAAATATGCTGTTGAGGAGCAGTTAATCCAACTCCCATTTTCAACTCTGGAAGAAGTGTCTGCTGAGGTTGTCAGCTGTTGGGTTCTCTATACCCAGGAGCTAAGCAGCTCACTTACTTAGACTTACATCAACCATGGTAGATGGAGGTCAAGTTCTTCTGTCTTCAATTCTATTAGAATGAGTAAGAGTATTGTGACTTGCAGAATAAAAAGGAGAACACTGTAACAAAATCTGCATACCAAAAGAGTTATTGTCAACACAATCCAGAGGAAGTGATAACTGTTCAACCTCGGTGGTTGAAATCAATGAATAAGGAGATCTCAATGAAAATGAGGAGTCAGTGACCCAGAAGATCTTGATGTGGACAGCTGTCCAGTAGCAGTAAATAATGGGGATTCTGGATCATTCAACATAAGGAAGTCCTTTAAGTATCTAAACTCCTGCAATACTGGTTGTATACAGGAGTTAAATGAGATCTTGTGGAGACCAGCTTCAGTACTAAGAGAGATACTTGTTTTGATTGTGTTTCATGCTATGGATGCCAAACGCTTGGTATGAGCATGTCTAGGATCAGATTCTGGCTGTAACCATGTAGAGATATGGGATGATGGTATAGGTAGCAGGGACACAGAAAGGTCCAATGGCACAGAGCTCTTTGATGTAGTACTTCTACACAAAGTTGAAAAGGTCTTTGGTACAAAGTGCCGCTTGATAGCAGTATGGCTCTTAGAGGATGCTTTAGAAGTTCTCCCAGTGCCATTCGGACCCTGCATAAAACTCCCACTGGAACCTGAGGTCTCCAGAACATTCTTCTCAGACAGTAGCTGGGACTTGTTAGAAGGAAACCTAGTATTCCTACTTTTCTTGTCAATAGCCACAAAAGTAGAATGTGAAGCTCTCTGCACTGCAGACACCAATGCACGTACTGCATCCCCTGAGGCTTTCAGTGACTGAGAACTTGACAGGGCACTAAATGTGCTCGGAGCCCTGTGTACAGAGGGTTCTCTGATAATGGCCCCCCAACTCCCAAGATCTGATTTTGAAGGAGGAGCAGATCATACACTTACTTACATAATCCCAACTATACACATAAAATGATGGGGTCTAAATTAGCTGTTACCACTCAAGAAAGATCTTGGAGTTACTGCAGATAGTTCTCTGAAAACATCCACTCAATGTGCAGCAGCCATCAAAAAAGCTAGCACAATGTTGGGTATCATTAAGAAAGGGATAGATAATAAGACAGAAACTATCATATTGCCTCTATATAATTCCATGATACACCCCCATCTTGAATACTGCGTGCAGATGTGGTCACCCCATCTCAAAAAAGATATATTGGAATTGGAAAAGGTTCAGAAAAGGGGAACAAAAATTATTAGGGGTATAGAACAGCAGCCATATGAGGAAAGATTAATAAGATTGGGACTTTTCAGCTTGGAAAAGAGATGACTAAGGTGGGATATGATAGAGGTCTGTAAAATCATGACTGGTGTGGAGAAAGTAAATAAGGAAGTGTTATTTACTCCTCATAACACAAGAACTAGAGGTCAGCAAATGAAATTAACAGGCAGCAGATTTAAAACAAAATGTATGTTGGAAGTATGTTTTCACACAACACACAGTCAACCTGTGGAACTTCTTGCCAGTGGATGTTGTGAAGGCCAAGACTATAACAAAGCTCAAAAAAATAACTACGTAAGTTCATGGAGGATAGGTCCATAAAAGGCTATTAACCAGGACAGGAAGGGATGGTGTCCCTAGCCTTTGTCTGCTAGAAAAGCTGGGAATGGGCAACAGGGGATGGATCACTTGATGATTAGCTGTTCTGTTCATTCCCTCTGGGGAACCTGGTATATGCCTCTACCGGAAGACAGGATACTGGGCTTGATGGACCTTTGGTCTGACCCAGTATGGCCATTCTTACGTACTCATAATATGGGTGTCTCTCAAACAGCAGAGGAGCTAAGAACATCCATCACTGACCACGATAGTTTCCCAGCAGAAAGGACATAGCTTAAAGCCTAGGGATTCTGGCATACCCCAGACCAAATTTCCAGAATAATCCCTCAACCAGGGGGCATGGGAAATGCGGAACAACCCCAACAAATAACTAAACTAAGTCTAAGTAAAGCAGGCATGCTCAATGCTCCATCTCAGAGCAAAAGCATGGAGAAAGAACTGAGGGAAGTTTACTTGCACAGCCATGTATATCCTCAGTATGGGACACCAGGAGGTGTGGAGTGCATGTACGGGCTGAATGGACACTGCTACCAATTCTCTCTGATTAAAGGCACAAAGGGAGATGTGCACCTGAAGTGGAGCATCCTTAGAGACACTACTCAAATAAGAACCAACCAGGCTCATCCTGGTTATTTTTATCATGTACACCTCTACCCCGATATAATACTGTCCTCGGGATCCAAAAAAATCTTACCGTGTTATAGGTGAAATTGCGTTATATTGAATTTGCTTTGATCCACCGGAGCATGCAGCCCCCCCTACCCCCACCCCCGAGCGCTGCTTTACTGCGTTATATCTGAATTCGTGTTATATCGTGTTGCATTATATCGGGGTAGAAGTGTATATCTTTACATCCTGGAAGAACAATCCTTGGTTTTATGGTATTATCTAAGAGAGCATTAGACAAAACAAATGTGTTGGAAAAAACTTCCCAACAATTCAATTATAAATTTGCATGAATCATCCGGATATATTTCCATAGAAGTCTCAAGGAAACCTGATGCTGGGCTCCTTTCCTCTTCCAATATCATGGATCCTCAAAGAATAACTAGCACTCTTGCAGTAGATGAATCCTCAAGAGACAGTACCTTGAAGACATGATTCTCCTACAGAAATACATATCTTCACAGAGAGGATACTAATGGCCTGCTCCCTTCTTCCAGGTATATGTCATTCCTTCCTGAATATCTGTACTTCAAACAGAATACTTAAAAAGCTCCTGGTAAAATCCACTCAAAAGAAAAGCCATATTTCACCATCCAGAAGACAGTCTGTGTGATTTTGGGTTCAGCTGCTGAAACTGACATTCATAGCATTTGCTATAAGGTATATGCTTTTATGATGTTTCAATATTGAGTAATATGTGTACTCAGTAATGTTAATGATTACTAATTATTTTTATTTTATATTAACTGTTTTGTCAGACTATGAGAAAGCAAAACAAGGAAAGCAATGTAAAAGTATATTGCTGAACCAAAACAATAATGTCATTATCATAGTGATATAAATAAGCAGTACAGCTGAAAACACAAAGGTTCTCAGGCTGTAACACTTCGTAGTTGCCACTATAAGACTGATAACTCAAGTAGTTTACTGTAGAATTACAGTGGCCTCTGATACTATCTTAATATTTTACAAGTACATTGACTATTAAGAAGTTATAAGACGTAAAAAATGTAAAATATAACAATATAATTAATTAGAACAAAAGTGGGACAAAAATTTATTTTCATTAATTATTCCTTTGTCTAAAGAGAGAAATCATGCATGCCTGTAGCAGAGGTAGAATTCCTGTTTTTCCAGTATTTTTACCTGTGGTGAAGTGAGCTGGCCTCAACCAACTTGCGGGAAAAATAACTGTTTTAACTTTATACCATATCACCATTTTAATTGTACATAGTCTAATTTGTCTGTAAAATATATATTTAAAACTATATGAACAAATAAATTTTACCATGAACAAACTGGGGAGAGAAGAGTCAGGGGTTGTGAAGATTTGTTCAGAATTTGTGAAAAGGTGAAGAACTTTGAGCTGTTGGAGAACTGTAGGGCTAAGACATACTCAAAGAATGGAGTTACAATTACATGCCTACCTAGGATCAGGAGAAAGGGCAAGAGAGAGAGGGGGGGTAAGAGACTTAGCAGAATATTGCTACCCCATTTAAACTTTAAAATAGAAAACTTAAAACTTTATTTTTTTAAGATGCCTGTGCCCAAAAAGGACTATGCAAAGTATTAAAGTAATCTGGACATTCAAATGGGGATAGGTATATGGCACATTTTAAAATCTTTTTCAAAAGGTAAAGTTTAGGAGACTTGCATCTGGAAGTTTCATCATTTTACCACAAATTCATGACTGCAATTTTTTTCCCCGATGAAGAATCTAAATTGCAATTCTAAAAATTAACAAATTGGTCTATCATTTAAATCTGGATTATTCTTTTCTTTAAAAAGTGAATTATTATTGATAAGTAGGTTGGAGATATTACATGGATCCTAATGTAATTCTTTGCAACACTAATCATTCACAGGAAAGAGCTGTTAATATAAAGAATAAACCATAATAATGTTATGTTGTGTACAAAATTTCTGCTCTTTAATTTTTATTTTTTTTTTACAATGTAGCTGGTTTAGAAAAAAACAAAAAGAGCTAACAAACAACAAAATTTTACTTATAAAAAGTAAGCATCATTGACTTATATTATTGACCAGTCACATGCAATTGATTGTTCAATATTTCAGCATGAAGAAATATACTATACTGATTATATGATTGTGTGTATACTAAATGGTTGCCAATAAACATGACTGGAAGATGGTCATGACAATAAATACTGGTTCAGGGGAACAGTGAAAAAAATGTTGCCCATTGCACAGCAAGTGTTAATGCAGCAAATGGGTCTGGACTTCTGAATTATGTATTTGCCAGGAAATAATTTCACCTTTAATGAAAAACTTTGTACAAAAACAAATTATGAATTGAAATCTTCAGAAACTCTCTTGCATTTAATAAATAATAATTGGTAACTCTTACTGCCAACATATACAATAAATAAGATTTACTACTAATCTGCAGCTGACTTCAGTCCTTCAGCCCTCTGGTATCCTCACAAACTGTTATTCTGTTACATTGTTTACCATAGCTCCTCCATCTGAAGTGGACCAGCAATCTAAAACAGAATGGCCAACTGTTCCTCTGGTACTAACACATGTGCTAATATGCACCAGTTTAAACTTGATCTATCAGTGAATCAATGAACCATGAAGGGTGGGGGTTAATCAGGGTGTTTGGAAAACAAAGGCTCATAGGGCAGCAGAGACGCTGCTCTCAGACACACATCTGTGCTGTTTTCAGTACTTAGCTTTATGGCAGTAGGTTTATGTTACAAAAGTTAAGAGCTTGGAATCATGTCACTGTCATGTACATTTATAACTATTTTACACAATAAGCAACGTCAAGTATGTTACGCATAAGAAAAACTAATAATGTGAAACAAAGATTTGTTAGTGTAACTATGAATACGCACCACTGTTAATGTTACACCAAAGTTAATGTTTAACATTAATAGTATAATTAAAACTTCATGCATGAAGCTGCAGACATTCACATTAAATCTTAGTGTGCAAAGTGTGCTGCAAAGCAGTACATAAAATATAATACATTCTTATATTAACAGTTACTATATCATTTAGTTTCAAGCTAAATTTTAGATTACTACCCACTGAAGAAAATAAATACATACATTTAAACTCTCAGGGCCAAAAAGTTAAAGGCTTTCTAATACACTTTTATTGAATGTCTAAAAATGTCTATTTAGAGTCACATCAAATCTATATTATTGCAGATAAAATATTGCTGAGTACTGTTACATCTCTTTTTCTACTAACATTTAACAGAACATACACTAATTTGTACTAAAGACCATATTCTCTTAAATAAACACATTGAAAGAATGTCTTATTTCTTTGTATGTACTTAAAAGCAAAAAAGTCATCCTTCTGAAAATGTTGAGTCTAATTCAGAAAACAAAATAAGGTACGTACTTATTCTTCATTTGAGGCACTACAGAAAACATGAAAATACATTATAAAACAGAGGTATAAATAACTACACATAGGTGTTCAGTTATGATGAGGCTGAGCTTCGTAACATAGACAAGAGAAAGAGTTGGAACTGAAGTTCTCAGAAAGCTGCACTCTTTACAGACTAGATACTCTTGGAACATACATGATTACACACAAATTGGAAGCTACAGAGCAGTGTTTTTAATCTTTTTGATACCAGGGACTGGCTTGCTGCCTTTCTAAACTGTGTCAGGGAGAGCTTGAGGATCAGCACCGGGCCATGGACCAATTGTTGAGAAACACTGCTGTAGAGAATACTACTGAGAAAGAGGATGAAGGGGGCTGGTGAGGGGGAGATTACCACATACCAGGAATATTAATGTAGAAAACCACCCAGAAAAAAGCAAAATAAAAATAATGTTTATTTTGCATTTCAGCAAAGGTTTTCAAGAGGTCTTCATCAGAACTGCCTTCAAAATATAATTCTCGTCAATTCACCCTTACTAAACTTTTTGTAGTTTGTATAAATAAAGACAACAAAATCTTGACTTTTTCCATATAGGGTACAGAAAACAATTACATCTATGTTAGATTATTAGGAACACATCCTTCATTAATATTTAGCCACTGTACTCAAAAAAAATACATGTTTACCATTAGCTGCTCACATGTACGCATGCAGTTACTTTGGTAACCCACCTGCTTTTCATTTGCTCCAGCCTCGGTGTAATAAAACATCACCCATGTAAATAATACAATTCACCTGAAACCTCATCTATGTTCTAGATGCAATGTAATGAGCGATGCACATATAATCGAGAGTAATTTTTTTAAAAAGCACAAAACTTTACTTCGCAGATTTTTCTGTCACTGTAAAAAATGAAAACAAAACTTGAGAGATTTCCAGTGAGTTGCTTTTGTAAAGATGTCATTCATAATGTTGCTTTGAAAACAAGCTGTGGGAACACTCGTGGCTGATCAGGGTAAAGTTTTCCAAAGTACCTACTATGACTTAAGAGTCTGAACTTTATTGAAAGTGAATAGGACTTTGGGGTAAAATTTTCAGAATCTCCAAACAATAAAAAAAAAGTCTCTTTTGATTTTCCAGATATAATTATGGAGAGGTGTTGTCTTATTTCTTTGACTTGTCTTCAAAAGTGAGTTTGTATTGCAGAACTGAAACAAGAAAATCTGTGGTGTGGGTATTTTTGTTTTGTTTTATTCATTTTTAAAATGACATATGAACTACATAGACTTTCTTTAGTACTCTGAGGGCTGCAGATTCCCAATACCCACAGAGGGTTGGAGAGATAATGTGTATTCTCTCCTGACACCTAAACATTACACAGTTGCAGGTCTGCAGAGGGAATGGGACTGACAAAAGAGCTAGAAATAGCCACATTGCACATAACACTTTTCTAAGGTCCAGGGGGGTTCCAACTGAAAAGCCACAAGGCTGAATCCAAAGCAACCTGAGTAGGTGATAGTGCAGCTGCCATTGGGGAACATATGGCATCACAGCTCCTGATGAATGCAGGGAACTCACAGAGGAAAACACAGGCACTTGCTGCTCTCTATGAAAGTAGCCTGTGCTTATGATTATTCTGAGATCTGCAGGAATCTTTGTATTTTTTTATATTTAGATGTTTAAGGGTAAAGCCCTCGCCGGACCTTTAAGGAAGAGGGAAGATGAGAAACATGTCAAATATTCCTATTCAGAAAATTCAGAGGAGAATGCAAGCAGAAATAGTAATATATACATTATTTGCTTTCACTGGTGTCCGGTTTTGATAATAGCTGGATGGGAAACAGCTTTCTTGTCCTGCAAAGACTGAGATTTTATAATTTTTTCCCAGTTCTGCATCAGGAACAAATTGAGATGCTTCAATATTTCCAAAGAGAAACCACCCAAAGCAGCCAATAGCCTAGGACATGGGTCCCCAATGTGGTGCCTGCAGGTGCCATGGCGCCCGCCAGGGCATCTAAGTGCACCCACATACTGGCTGGCGGACAAGCATCTGCCGAAATGCCGCTGACACGCTGCACCATCCAGAGGCTTCGCTGCTGAAATGCCACCGATTTTCAGCAGTATATTGGCAGCGATGCCTCTGGATGATGCTGCTTGTGGGCGGAATTTTGGTGGTTGCTCGTCCACCGCCACGGTCCTCCGTGGCTCATCATCTAGTGAAAAAGGTTGGGGACCACTGGCTTAGTGGTTAGGGCATTCATCTGGAATGTGGTAGTCCCAAATTCTAATTTCTGCTCTTCTTGATTCAGAGCAAGGACTGAAAGCTGGACCTCCCACATCCCAGATGAATGTTGTAACCACCAGGCTATTGGCTTTTCTGGGGTGGGTCTCTCTCCATCTCTCCTGTTGCAGATGTCCTGCTGTGTATAAATTAAATATTCATTTGACCAGAAAGGGAGAGAGACTTTTTAGTCTGGTAGTTTAGGCAGGGACTTGAACCTGTTTTCCACTATGTGTCAGGTGAGTGCCCTAGCCACTAGATCACTTTGCTATTGCCTATTTTGGGGGGACAGGTCTCTCTCTCTCTCTCTACCCAACACACCTTTTAGATTAAAGTTTATTCAAAATCGATATGCTCCTGCAAAAACTTTGTTTTTTACAAACTGGCATTTTCTGAAATGAAAAACTGTTTTGTCAAAAACTACCTCGCCATCTCTATTTTTGACAGAGTGAGGGACCAATCTCCTGTCTTAGTGTCTTTAACATAATAGAAACAGGAGAAAGCCATAATTTACCATTTATTAAAAGAATGGTCACATTAAAATATGGAAAGCTTTGGATTCAGTATTCCAGCTTCTGAGACTTCAGTTCAGCAGAAGTTTGATAGTCTACAACAATAAAGACTGTTTTTCTTTCAAAGTAAAACTCGTTTACTATTAATAGTCTGTGACCACAGAGATATAATTTTGGAGATCAGTCAGAAATACTCTTCTTTGTCACAAATTCATTATATTCTGCATTTTTTGAAAAAGGGATGGAGAAAAACTATCACAGAGTGGAGCTTTTCTTGTTTTCACAAGTAATATAGTTTTCCTACATTTGATATATTTATCTGCCATAGAAAGAAAATTAAAGGATTACGTCTCTCGATATAATAATTTGTTCTTGTTAACTTAGCAGAAGTGCATGGAATTGTCAAGTCTTTAAATTACACACTGCATCTCATCAGTGAAAGCAACTATAATGCCCTTTCATTATTGAATTAAACCTATTTATTTCCAGTGCTTCTCTCTCACTGGGAAAACAGTAGTTTGGTTACTAAATATATATCTATATTTTGATTTTCATTTAACTATTCTTTTCCAAACGCACATACCACCTACTGAACATTAGGATAAATTCTACACCATCACACAAGAGCAGAAGTATGGTGAGAAAACATGCAGCTTAAGAATAAAAAAAAATAGCAAGAAGAAGAAAGACCATAATAAAAATTGCACAGGGGATTCCCTCTTTTTCTGTTGGTAGGCTCTTTCATTTTGCACTTTAGATGATAGTTAAAATGTATTTATATTTAATACCTTTTTGCTGGTTATATCTGTTTTTTAAAACATGTAGTCATCACACACAAAAAACAAAAAACAATGACCTGCTTTGAACACCTACAAAGAGGTTCATATTAAATTGCAGTCAGCTTCCCATAAAGTTAAATACTGTAATCATAATCACATCAGCAAAGTTCATTATTACTATTATTACTCTACTGAATGGGAGTTAACAAGGATTTTCTACATAGCAGAGAATAGTAGTCTTTTTTTACCCTATCCCCAAAATACTGAGAAATATTGCCTTCCCCCTAATTTATCATTATTTTTATAGAACTTGTAAAAAAAACTGGATCAAATTCTCTGTTCGTGAAAACTGGCACAGACCCAATGACTTTAATGTAGTTTTCCCATTTACACCTGCAGAGATTTTGGCCCAAAGTTTAATGGCAGCATGCAAAGAAAAAAAACAGTGGTGATAAGAAGAATAAAACCTTTGCCCTTCCTGGTATGAGGAAACATGTTTAAATTATCTGAAACAGTAGGATACATTAAACTAGGTATACTTTCTGAGAATTTTCACTACCAAAATATGTCCTCATGGTTGTTGGAGAACAGCCTGTCAAGTTGATCTACCAAGGTGTTTTAAACGGCAGTGCAGCACATCAGTGTGATTTCATCCAGAATGCACCAATTCCTTAGCCATGTGGCTTCCTGACAGAAGGGAGATGATCTTGCTCCCCCATGCCTGTTGATATAATAGATAGTTGTGATACTATCAACAGTTGCATTTTGGATCCTGAAAGAGGCAAGAACGCTTTCATGTCAGATCAGTGTCCTAGAGCTCTAGAACATATATATGGAGGAGAGCTTCTTGAGACAATCACAGCCCCAAATCTGAAAGTGATTTAGATAAATCCCCCATCCTTGAATGGAAGCTTCTGTCACCACAATCTTGGTAGGTAAAGGTGCAAAAAGAAAAAAAAAAGGAGGGTAGTGGGGTTCCATTGCACATCTGAAGAAGATCTTCCCACCATTTTAACTAGAAGAGTACATCTTATGGGCCTGCAACCATCATATGTGCATATGGTGTCTGATGGGTAGATACAATGATTTCAACCACCCTTGAATGGAATACAGATGAACTTTGGTATGCTATGTGACATAAGTGAATGAGGTCACGTGATCCAAGACTGAGACACCTTTTTAGTGATATTCTTGAGTAATCTTAAATTGGTTGGGGAGACCTATTATTTTTGAAATGTCTTTTGTGGAAAGTAAACTCTCATTGACCTAGAGTCTAAGGTCTCCCACTACCCCATTGCCAAGTTTCAGAGCCCGAGCTCCAGCCTGAAGCCAGAAGGGGCATTCTCAGGCTTATAGCCATGAGATAAAATTAGCTTGAGACAACAGACTCAGGAACAGACTGAGAGGCTTGCTTTTAGTTGCAGTATAGACATACCCTAAGTCTCATTGAAATACAATGGGAATTTAAGTCCTATTTTCAAGAGTAATGTAGGAGCTAGGCATTCTGGAAAATTTTATCCAGGATTCATCTCATCTAGCTCTCTCCTGAGTCCTCCATCATCTTGCTTCTTTCCCCACCACTCCACTGGAAATACTCCTGCTGATCAAATAAAAATGTGAAGACCTCAGTAGAAAACATTCTTTATTAGGGCAGTTGATTAATTTCAGATAACTCACATATTAGCTCAAAAAAATTAATCACGATTAATCGCCATTTTAAATCGCACCGTGAAACAATAATAGAACACTAACTGAAATGTAATAAATATTTTTGGTGTTTTTCTACATTTTCAAATATATTGATTTCAATTACAACACAAAATACAAAGTGTACAGTGCTCACTTTATATTATTTTTATTATAATTATTTGCATTGTAAAATGATAAACAAAAGAAATAGTATTTTTCAATTTACCTAATACAAGTACTGTAGTGCAATCTCTTTATCGTGAAAGTGCAACCTACAAATGGAGGGTTTTTTTGTTACATAACTGAACTCAAAAACAGAACAATGTAAAACTTTAATGCCTACAAGTCTACTGAGTCCTACTTCTTATTCAGCCAACTGCTCAGACAAACAAGTTGTTTTACATTTATGGGAGATAATGCTGCCCACTTCTTATTTACAACGTCACCTGAAAGCGAGAACAGACGTTCGCATGGCACTTTTGTAGCCAGCATTGCAAGGTATTTACTTGCCAGATATGCTAAACATTTGTATGCTGCTTTATGCTTCGGCCACCATTCCAGAGGACATACTTCCATTATAATGATACACATTAAAGAAATAATGCGTTAATTACATTTGTGACTGAACACTTTGTGGGAGAATTGTATGTCTCCTGCTCTGTTTTACTAGCATTATACCATATATTTCATGTTATAGCAGTCCCAGATGATTGACTCAGCACAGGTTGTTTATTTTAAGAACACTTCCACAACACTTGCAGATATGACAAAAAACAAAGATAGTACCAACATGAGAGTTCTAAAAATAGCTACAATACTTGACCCACAGTTTAAGAATCTGAAGTGCCTTCTAAAATCTGAGAGGGACGAGGTGTGGTGCATTCTTTCAGAAGTCTTAAAAAAGCAAAACTCCAATGTGGAAACTACAGAACCTGAACCACCAAAAGACAGAATCAACTTTTTGCTGATGGCATCTGACTCAGATAATTAAAATGAACATGTGTTGGTCTGCACTGCTTTGGCTTGTTATCAAGCAGAAATCAGCAGCAGCATGGATGCGTGTCCTCTGGAATGGTGGTTGAAGCATGAAGGGGCATATGAATCTTTAGTCCATCTGGCATATAAATATCTTGTAACGCTGGCTACAACAGTGCCATGCAAAACCCGTTCTCACTTTCAGGTGACATTGTAAACAAGAAGCGGGCAGCCTTGGCTTCCGCAAATGTAAACAAAATTGTTCGCCTGAGCGATTGGCTGAACAAGAAGTAGGATTGACTGGACTTGTAGACTCTAAAGTTTTACATTATTTTATTTTTGAATGCAGTTATTTTTGTACATAATTCTATATTTTTAAGTTCAACTTTCATGATAAAGAGATAGCACTACAGTACTTGTATTAGGTAAATTGAAAAATACTATTTCTTTTGTTTTTACAGAGCAAATATTTGTAATAAAAATAAATATAAAGTGAGTACAGTACACTTTGTATTCTGTGTTGTAACTGAAATCAATTTATTTGAAAATGTAGAAAACATCCAAAAATATTTAAATAAATGGTATTTTATTATTGTTAAACAGCATGATTAATCATGTGATTAATTACAATTAATTCTTTTTAACCACTTGACAGCCCTGTTCTTTATTAATTCATCAAATCTCTCTCATACTTTCCATAAATGGCTGTAGAAATATAATGAACAGTACAGCACATTTCCACAATTAATATTTTACTACTATTCTTCCTCTTTAAATTTTACATTAAATTGCAATAAGCAAGTTTATAAATTTCCTTAGAGAGCAAAAGGTTTCAACAACTGTAAACTGTGTCCTTTATACTGAAATATTTACCTTTTACTTTCCAAACAATAAGCTGTTCTAAGACTACAGTAACCCACATTCAACATTACATATAGAATACATTACATATTGCAGAACTAATCCCATAATAAAACTATAATGAAGTTAGAAATGAGTTATCTTTGAAAAAGTGCTTACCGTTCAAAATTTCCTTCAAACAGCTAAACCAGGAATGGCAGTGGTCTTCACTTAAATTATTAAAATTGATGGCAGAATCCTTTAGTTTATTTTCTTTTTTCAGGCATACAAAAACTGTGATACCTAACAATACACCACCTTTCTTCTGTCCTACAAAACGACGACGTTTCAATTTTACAGAAAATATATCTTTCATTTCAACAAGCTCCTCTTTATATGGTAAGTTCATATTGGAATCACCTGTTAAAAGAACAAAAACTATATTAACAGTGTGTATTAACCCACATCTCGCACTGATAGAAACCTTATCTATTATATATGCAATGTTTTATATTTTAATCATTTGGTCTACATCTTCCAACTTTGACGCATTATGCATCAGTTGTATAAAGCACTGGTTGTGTTCTTTGCCCAATATTCTAGTATTTAAGTTTAATATCCTGCTGCAAGAAACACACAAAATAACCCAAACCAGAACTGGGTCACTAATATTATTAACTTCTATTTAAATTTTTAGTTAAGTTTGACTTGGAACAAAACAGCCTCGGATTCTAGTGACAACTCAAACCCTCAGTCCCTGGAGACTGGCAATGGATCGGGAGCACTATATCTAGGCTACAGAAATGTTTCTAATGTATCTTTGGATGCCAGAGTCTCTGGGATGCATGCCTATGAAAACTGACCTTGAGGATGCCACCTTGAAATACCTCTTTAAGAAGTACCATTGACCCATTTAAAACTTATGCAGACCTATCCCCTCCTGCTCTCATATCAGAAAGTAGAGAGAGTAGATTCCTCAAAGTCAAACTGAGTTTGGGGAGGGATGACATACGAGAGATTCTCCTAGACCAGGGGTGGGCAAACTTTTTGGCCTGCGGGCCATATTGGGTTTCCAAAATTGTATGGAGGGCCGGTTAGGGGAGGCTGTGCCTCCCCTAACAACCAGGCGTAGTCCAGCCTCCGTCCGCTATCCATTCCCCCCTGCTTCTTGCCCTCACACCCCCTCCAGACTCCTGCCCGTCCACCCCCCATTCCCTGATGCCGCCCCCCCCAAGACCCCTGCCCCATCCCCTGCCCTCCCCCAGGTCCTCTGACTGCCCCATCAAGTCCCTTCTCTACTTCCTGACTGCCCCCCCAGGTCTCCTGCCCCTATTCAACCCCCCTGTTCCTTGCCCTGTGACCACCCCAACCCCTATCCACAGCCTCACCCCGTGACCACCACCCTGAACTCCCCTGCCCTCTATCCATTCCCCCCCCTGGCTCCCTGTCCCCTTGCCAAGCTGCCTGGAGCCTACAGGCTGCCCACAGCTGAGCCGCCTAGAGCACCAGGACAGGCATCCGTGCCGCCCAGCTGGAGCCAGCCACACCACCGCGCATCACAGAGCACCGGGTCAGGCCACAGCTCTGCAGCTGCCGGCTCTGACGCAGAGCGGCCGTTTACCTCTCTGGTTCTTTAGTAGGTTTGCCTGATATTCTAGGTAGGACTGACTCTCTCTTTAGACAAAACTTAAAAGAAGAGAATAACCTGGGGAATCATTCCCATTTTTATCCATGCGCCCCCGGCCAACCTCACGAAGGCCAGCCAGGAGCACCCATGACGGTACAATAGAGCTAGTAACCGTCTTTACTAACGTGCAAAAGGCAAAGGGATGCTGCTGTGTAGCACTGCAGTACTGCGTCTGTTAGCAACATCCAGTAGACATATGGTGACAGTGAAAAAAGGCTGAACGGGCTCCATGGTTGCCGTGCTACGGTGTCTGCCCGGGCAATCCAGGGAAAAGGGCACAAAATGATTGTCTGCCACTGCTTTCACGGAGGGAGGATTGTCTGATGACATTTACCAGAATCACCCAAAGCACTGTTTTTGCCTCATCATGCATTGGGATCTCAATCCAGAATTCCAGTGGGCAGGGGAGACTGCAGGAACTATGGGATAGCTATGGGACAGCTACCCACAGCGCAACGCTCCAGAAGTCGACGCTAGCCTCAGTACATGGACGCACACCGCCGAATTAATGTCCTTAGTGTGGCCATGTGCACTCGACTTTATACAATCTGTTTCCAAAAATCGGTTTCTGTAAAATTGGAATAATCCCATAGTGCAGATATACCCTCTGACTCTACTTGGCTCTGGATCACCTAATAGAATGGTGAACATTAGCAACACATTACCAGGGGTGCTCCAGCCACGAAGTTCAGGAGCTCTAAGTGCCTTGCCAGTGTGGACACCTCAGGGGTTAGGGTGTCCGGGGCTGATTTAATGCTCTCTAACTTGCAAGTGTAGCCAAATCCTTAGAGTTAGTCCTACAGTTAATGCCAGAAGGGACCATTATATCATCCAATGCATTATATCATCCAATAACTTATGTCTGACTGATGCACAGCTTGTTTGGCTAAAGCATATTTTCCAGTCTTCATTTGAAGACATCAATAGATGGAGAATCCACTCCTTTCCTTGGTCGTTTGATCCAGTAGTCAATCAACCTCACTGTTAAATATTTGTGCCTAATTTCTAATTTAAGTTTGTCTGGCTTCAGCTTTGAGCCACTGATTGTGGTTATGCCTTTCTCCACTGCACTACAGAGCACTTTAGAACCCAGCATTTTCACCCCATGAAGGAACTTTTACACTGTAATCGCGTCTCTTCTCAATCTTCTTTTCAAAAAGCTAAACAGATAGAACTCTTCAAGTCTCACTGCAATGCATTTTCTTCAGCCTTCGAATAATTTTTGCAGCTCTTTTCTGTACCTCTCCAATTTATCAACATCCTTTTTAAAATGTGAACACCAGAATGGTATGTAATATTCCAACACTGATCTCACCAAGACTGTATACAGAGATAAGTCACCTCTCTACTTCTACTAACCTGTTTATATGTCTAAGGATCACATTAGCCCTTTTGCTACAACATCGCACTGACAGCTCACGTTCAGTTGTTTGTCCACTATCCTAGAGTACATTTTTTAGAAAAAACATCTCATATAGATTTTAAAATGGTAAGTGACAAAAAATCCAACATGACCCTTGGTTAATTGTTCTATTGGTTAATTACTCTCACTCTTAAAAATGTACACCTTATTTCCAGTCTGAATTTGTGTAGCGGAGGTGTGCGAGTTAAGGCAAGTCACCAGTAGGTGATAAGAATGCTTCTCATGAATGGAAGATTACAGCCAAGCCTGGCTGTAATACGTTGGAAGGATTTGGGGTAAACTTTGCCCTATAAAAGACTTGACAGTAACTAGTTAAGAAATGTTTTTATTTTATATGTAACCATTTGCTTCCAATACTTCTGCATGCTACCATTTGAATCTTTCCTCTTTGTTAAATAAACTTTTGCTTTTTTTCCATTATAAACATTGTGATGGGTCTTCCCAGGGTGCAACCTGGAACTGGGGTACCACTGAGTCCTCTGGCTTATCAACCCTCAGTTCCCTCTTACACTATGCTATTGTGACAACTTGCAAACGTCTGGTAGGTACTACACGCATCCAGACATCCACAGGCAGGGACACATCCAGCTGAGTTAAATGAATGCTTCTCCCAGCCACTCATGCACTAACAACAGTGAGGCTCCAGCTAATTCCCCGCAGCTCCCTAGCTTTGTTCTCTAGTGCTGTACCATCCTGTTCTGGTCAGAAGCCTGAGGAGTGTATGTTTATAACCCAGTCTGCCCTTCCCTCAACATGGAGAGGACATGCACCAGTTTTTGTTCCTGAGCAGATTTCCCAAGCACTCCAACTGAAACATGCTGTTTTAGGCAAAACATAAAACAAGTTTATTAGCTACAAAAAGATAGACATTGCCACTTATAATCACTTAGACATAAAGGATAGAGATGGTTACTAAAGAAAAAAGTGAACAATCTAAGTTCTATAAACTAAACAGGATTTGAATCAGTGTCTCATCTGGATAGATAACACAGACAGCTAATAGATCTTCCAGATGTGTTTCCAGGTGTTGAGTTCTGGGGGAAGTGAGGCCAAAACATGCAGCCACTGTTCTCTCTTTTACATCCTTAGTCTCTGTGCCTAGAAGACACTTCTCTCAACATGTCCTGACAGGCTTCCCTGAGTCCCTCAGCTGAGCAGTCCCCATTGTGTGGTGTTTGCACAACTGTCCTGGAATTGTAAATCCCTTGATTACAACTCCTCTGCTTGTTAATGGCCATTGAGTACATTCTGTCATACCGTCCTGTGAGTGGTTTGTTTTCTTTGTATGCCACTAGCAAACTTACAATATACTTCAGTAACAACCATACGGCAAAAATCTTGTAACTTGATACACACTAAAACATACACATTTGAACAGAATAATGGGTTTCAGCAGATCATGGCTTTTCATGTAGCTTAAATGGCATGCTTTGTATGAAACATATCATAATTATACGAGAGTAGTGAATATGGGTTTCCAGGGTTGCTTAGGGGTAGAGTGCCACAAACATATCTAACTGTTGTGTGATAAACAGAGTGATGATCCGAGGTGTAACTGATAAGTTGGTGTCCACTGTTCCTTTGGGAGCAGGGTATTTGTGAATTATCTCAGTGTCCAGTGGACCAGGGCTAGACACTTCAAAGATTCGGAGGTTGGAGCATGCCTATTGCTAATCTGCAGAAGGACCAGAGCCTGAGTAGGTTGAGAGAGGAATGCTTGTGTTGTCTATGGCTGACAGAGCTGGGGAGCTGACCCACAGCAGGCACAGAAAAGGCTTGTTCACACTAATGATGGGTGGTAGCAAGATGCCTCACAACCCTGGGTACTCGCAGGAAGCAGCACAGTGGCATAGTTGTCAGGCTCTCCACCCCATTTGCTGGTTAACTAAGGGTCACACGCTAGGTGATACAGACACAGATGCAAAAGTGAGAAGACTGGAAACATTTATTTTCCATTTGTTTATTTTGGGTAAAGGAAATAAAAACAAAAGAAAAATACGGGATGAATAAGCAGGAGACATATGCTAACCATACCAGAAAGCAGCTGGAAAAACTTTGCACAGAACGTGGCTCAAATACTATAGAGAAAAAAGGGAAGGAATGAGATCTGTACTCATGGAATGTAGTAAGTAGCAAGGAGATCTGACTAATCCAGCAAAAGAGCCCAAGCCTGAGGGAGGTGTAGGTTTAGAAAACCAGCCTGACACAGCTTCCAGCAATGCAGCTCTGAATCTCAAACTGACCAAGACAGAGGTCTAAAAGCTGGAAATAGAGAAGACCAGAAAGCTGGAAATAGTGGAGAGTCAGATAAAGAAGGGAAGAAAAGCAACAGCAAGAGAAGGCCAACCAGAGAATGCTAGAGTTGGAAAACCAAAAGCATCAAGATCAAGACAAGGAGCTAGAAGCAGAAAAGCAACAGCCCGAGAAAGGGAGGTGGAAAGGGAGTATGAACTTAAAATAATGGAAATGCAAGAGGAATATGTTCCTGAGTTCCCAGAGGTAAACTGTGAGGAGGAAGAGACAGCTGAGACAAGAGAAGAGCCCTCTGCACCCTTGTCAGAAGAAAGTAGCCATGTCTCTCCAAAAGAGGTGAGTGAGGACTCAACACACACAAACCCCAACACACCTTACATGACTATGCAGGAGTGTGGATGTGCAGGAGATTAATGTTATCTCATAAATTTCCAAGCAATATACCAGTACCTCATTGTGGATGCTATACACAGAAAGGGCTCTGCTGAATTTTGAGGATATTGGTAGGAGTAGTGGACTGATCCCCTGCAAAACCACCAGATTTTAGAAAGGAGTTAAAAATATTCTGAGATCAAAATCCCTCCCAGCCCCAAGTTCTGTATTCTGCTGGTATTGAATAGATGCACAAGAACCTGGCAAGACTTATGAATCTGATGGGGAGGTGACACTAGCAGAGAAAGGCAAGGACAAGAGCTCTTACATCATAGAAGTTGGTGAGTGTCCTTGCCTGCTGATAACCAATATCCATGCAGATTTTATTATAGGCAGAGCAGGTACCATCGCCTGTACTTATGGTTGTCCTATCCTTCCCATTATAAAGACCACAGTTTTGGGTATTTAAAACTGTCAAACTTAAGTTGTTATGACTGAAATTTTCCACATTAATTTGCCTGCCTCACACTGGTTTTTGTTTGTTTGTTTTGCAGGTTCCAGTTAAAACAGTTCATACATTTCTGAGAATGAGATTAGGGGAAAATATGTTTGTCCAGGTTAAAATATATATATATATATATATATATATGTACTCATACAACTGTCTCACTGAGAAGCTCTAATATCTCCACTCTTTGATACAGGGACTTGATATTTGCCAGGGAGTTTGCCCCTGTGTTAGAGCTGAGTCTCTTCTTGTTCAAAAACATGCAGATCTGGCCAAGTTTTAAGCCTTGGGAGGGAGCGGGAAAACAGTTCACAGAGGCTCCGTAAAGACTTGTTAAAAGTTTGGCAGCTAAATTATCTGAAGAGTCCATCTGCACTGACAACACTCTAGCCCAGGACTGCAAGAACTGAGCAGAACTTTCCCTGAAATTGCTCCTGCACAAAGAAAAATTGAGAGTAACATTACTGGTTTTCCTATGCTCCCCATGCTGACACCATGGCAGGGTGAAGGACACTACCTGATCTGAACACAGAAAAGACAGCAGCTGGAGTGGATGGGGAAGATGAATGAGCTGAATAGTTAGTGAGGTTACTTTCTATGATATCCTTGTCTCATTTGTTACAGAAGTTGGAAGAGGCGTAGTGAATGAGGCAGAGGACTGCTGGAAGAGAATTAATAATTTCATGCTTAAGGTAGCTGAATGCTGCCCTGGAGAACTGGATTCTATTCCTACCTCTGCTATATGGTTGCTATGTGATGCTAGACAAGTCACTGAACCAAACTCTTTCTCATACACACACCTAATACTTATTAATATGGTATATACTATGCCAAACACATATGTATTTGCTACAATGTGTTTAACACCCAGCGTAATAAGAATGTGTTTATTATGTATTCTCTTTAAAGAAATCATTTCTGATGCAAATAGTTTGTTTAAAATTAAACTATTCCCCTATGCTGCAAGTAACACAAATATTGCTACACTGTAATAGCGCAGGAATGGCAAACTTACTGACCCTCTGAGCCATATGTGACAACCTTTAGAAGTTCAAGAGCCGGGGCATGCTTGCCAGGGCTAGAGGCTTCAGCCCTGTGGGAGATGCCTGCCAGGGCTCAGGACTGAAGGGCACAGGGCTGTTCCTGCTGAAGTTCTGAGCCCAGCCCCACAGGGCATGCTTGCCAGAAGTCCTGAGACCTCTCCCCCTGCTGGTCAGAAGCCAGAAGCAACACTGAGGGGTGGGGGACACATGGAGTCACATGCCCCACCAGATTTTTGCCAGGGTGTGCTGGCCCTGCTCAGTCACATGGTGCCACCGGGCCCTCTCCTTGCAAGGCAGCTGCTGGAGCCATCAAGTTGGGATCTATGGCCATGGGGAGAGGCAGCAGAAAACAGCTGGGAGCTGCACTGAGAGCTGCTGCCTCTTCCTGTGGAGCTGAAGCCGTGTTCCCTCCCTGCAGTTCCCAACTGTTTGTCACTGCATCTCCAGAAAGAGCTAACACCTGTGAACTGCAGGGAGGGGCTGCTGAGGGGAAAGGGAGCATGTCTGGAGGGCCTGACTCAAGCTGTTGCCCCCACTCTCAGCAGGCACCAGTCATCTCTAACAGAAGCCACTAGCCCCATCACCCCACTGCAGGGCAAATCTGGTAGGCAGAGAATGGTGGGCTTATGGGGGTCACCCCTGTAATAGTGCATGAGAATCTGAAATTCAGACTGCAAACAAAAGTGAAAATTAGTAGTTCAATTGCATAAGAAAAAGTAAAGTAAAAAAAACCAAAATAATAAAATGAAAATCTGATTTTAAAAATTCTTAAATTTTCAAAATGCAAGAAGTTTGTAATGTAGATAAGAACATTTCTTTAACAGTAATATTTTAAACCTGACTCTGCCTGTTTTAAACTAGTCCTCTTTACACTCTACTTGCTCTAAATTTGTCAAATTCCTGGGCTGGTCATATGAATACCAACCTTCTCTCTTTCATAAAGAAAATACAGTACTCTCTAATAAGCCAAATATACACACATATATATAATAATTCTCCTCTCACCTCTATGGGTGGTATGTGTCTTCCTCAACCTCGGGTCCTCTACCAGAGGCCTGGGAGTTTGAGGGTTCTGCGCAGTATCTTAGCTGTTCCTAGCACTGCACTCTTCTGGACGGAGAGCTCTGATGTTGTTCCTGGGATCTGTTGGAGCCACTCACCCAGCTTAGGAGTCACAGCCCCGAGTGCTCCTACCATCACTGGGACCACTTTGGCCTTCACTTTCCACATCCTCTCTAGTTCCTCTTTCAGGCCCTGGTACTTCTCCAGCTTCTCATATTCCTTCTTCCTGATGTTGCTGTCACTTTGGCACTGCTATATCTATCACCATCACTGTCTTCTGGTCCTTGTCTATTACCACCGATTGTCGGTTGATTGGGTCAGTACCTGCCTGTCCGTCTGGATCTGGAAGTCCCAGCAGAATCTTAGCCCCTGCTATTCTCCACAACCTTCTGTGGAATCTCCCATCTGGTCTTGGGACGGTCTAGCCCATACGCTGTGCAGATGTTCCTGTACACAATGCCAGACACTTGGTTGTGCCGTTCAGTGTATGCTGTTCCTGCCTCGCATCATTACACCCTGCCACTATGTGTTGGACTGTCTCTGAGGCCTCTCTGCACAGTCTGCACCTTGGGCCCTCTCTAGTGTGGTAGACCCTGCTTCAATGGATCTGGTGCTCAGTGCCTGTTCCTGTGCTGCTATGATCAGTGCCTCAGTGCTGTCTTTTAGTCCAGCCCTTTCCAGCCACTGGTAGGATTTCCCAATGTCAGCCACCTCAGCTATCTGTCGATGGTAAACATCCCATGCAGGGTCTTGTCTTGCCATGGCACTTCTTCTGCTTGGTCTTCCTCCCATGTCTGCTGCTGCCTCAGGCATTCTCTCAGTAGCTCATCTTTGGGGGCCATCTTACTGATGTACTCCTGGATGTTCCAGGGTTTCATCCAGGACAGTGGCTTTGACGCTCACCAAGGCCCGCCCGCCTTCTTTCCGGCTGGTATACAGTCTCTGGGTGTTGGCCACTTGGGGTGGAAACCTCCGTGCCTTGTGAGGAGCTTCCGGGTCTTCACATCGGGCAGCCTCCATGTCCTCCTTTGGCCAGCTCACTATACCGGCAGGTAATCTGATGACCAGCAGGGCGTATCTGTTGATGGCCTGGATCTTGTTCTTCCCCACTGAGCTGCTCTTCAGGACTGTCTTATCCTTTGTGATACTTGGATGTTGCTGTCTTCCTTGCCTCCTCATCGTGGTTTCCATGTGACTGTGGGACGCCAAGGTACTTTGCAGAACTAAACTGGGTCTGTATGTCTGCTATGTGGCCCGCTGGTGAGTTCCACCCCATCAGTCTTGACTACCTTGTCCCTCTCTTCACTACATCCGGCCACACTTCTCCAGTCGAATGACATCCCAATATCCTCACTGTAGATCTGCATTTCAGGTGGATGATTAGCGAGTCGATGTCTCGTTCATTCTTAGCATACAGCTTGATGTCATCCATGTAGAGAAGGTGGCTGATGGTAGTTCCACTCCTGAACCCGTACCCGTATCCAGTCCTTGTGATTATCTGGCTGAGGGGGTTTAAGCCTCATGCAGAACAGCAGCGGGGACAGTTCATTCACCTTGGTATATGGCTGCACTTGATGCCACTTGTGCAAGCTGCCTTGAATTGACTTCCAGTGTTGTCTTCACCCGTAGTTCCATTGAGTTCCTGAGGAAGGTCCTTAGTGTCCTGTTGACTTTGTAATAGTGCCAGACATTCATGATCCACGTGTGCGGCATTGAGTCGTAGGCTTTCCTGTAGTCAATCCAGGCTGTAACTCAGATTGGTCTGTCTAGACCTGAGTCTTGAGGCAGAAGACTGCTCTATCTATAGCAACTGGTGTTTTGAGCCTCTGGTGTTGTTCCCAATGCCTTCTGAGCTGTGCTCATGTACTGGCCATATGGTCCTGTAGCTTTGGCGGGCTATGATGCCTGATAGGACGTTTCCATATTAGTGGGGAGCAGGTTATTGACCGGTAGTTGGATGGTTCTGTCCCTTGCCAGGGGTCTTTCATGATCAGCACTGTCCTTCCTTGTTTAGCCAGTTTTTGGGTGGGGAGCCTAGCCCTGCTAGCAGCTGTGTTCATGACTGTGCTGCTAGGCGTTCATGCACTGCTGTTTAGTTTCTTTAGCGCCAGTAGGTGTGGATCATGTCTGGTCCAGGTGCTTGTCCAGCTCTTCATGTTCTTGACCCGCCTGCTGCGCATATCTTCTTACTGTGAATGTTGACTGGTTTGTGTCTTGTTCTGGAGATTGCATGTGCTCCGTTCTCAGATCTGCGAGCCACTTATGAGCCACCTTGGTCGTTTATGAGTTTTCCATCGTTTCTGCCCATATAGTTCATTTCCGAGTCAATACTGTTCAGGTTTCTGCTGCTGGTGGCTCTGCTGTTATTGTGTTGTTGCAGTTGCTAAGTTGGGCCAAGTACAACTGTTGGAATGGTATTCTTTGGAAGAACAGATGAGCGATTTACATTTGTTGGCCTCTGGCTATCTCTTAGGTGTAAAATAGCCTTAAGCCCTGGCTAGCCCAGAATGAGAGCCAGTGCTGTGAGCCTTTGTTTAGCAGTCTCTAGGGCTTCAGATGGAGTCAGGCCCATATATATATATATATATACATACACATATATATATACATACACATATATATACACACACACACACACACACTTTATACACAGATTAGACCCCAAAAAAAGAGTCAAAATTTAAACTTCAGAAACATTGAACTGGACATACTCTAGGCCGCACTTTAAAAATGTTCTTGAAATATATTTAGGCTGAGATTTTCAAAGATAGCAAACAGATTTGGATACCTATTTCCCACTAAAATTAACAGGAATTAGACATACAAATCTCCTACGTGGGTTGAATAGTAGTTGTTTGGTAAAAAGAGTAACTTTTTCATAAAATGAAAAAATAAAAATCTGTAAGATCCAACCAAGACCACGGAACTTATAAAACTTTATTTGCATTATCTATCAAACGAAAATATTTCAGATGTGATCGAGTAATCAAATTCACATTAAACAGACATATAATCTTGGTTTAGACATGCAGTTTTTCTTTTTATTTAAGAACTATTGGTTCATTAGTATCATGTTCGTTATTGCTAGCTGTTTCAGAACATTAACTGTCCTCTCACATTACTTAGAAGTTACTGGGTACCATCTGCTCTTGCAAGGGATTTAAGTATACATCTATTAGATATCATGCTATTTATTTAATTCAGCACCCACTTCCTATTGTTGTATCTTCTGGAAAAAAAAGTCAATTTAATTACAAGGAATAAAGATAATCTCTCCTGCCAGGTTGTCATGTCACCATGAGAGCAGAGAAGAGACCAGCATAAAGTAGGTTACAGTATTTAGTAAGAGTAACAAAATTAACACCACTTAACATTTAGCAAAGGTCTAACAAAAATAGAATAATGTATGGAGCTTTTTAAAATATATATTTTATATATAAAAAAATACTATAAGCCAAGGGCTTGTCTAAATCAATCTTGGCACATCTGTCTGATGTAGAGCGTAAACAGGATTAGAGCTGGATTTAGCTGCTTGACGCTAATTGTACTCGCAGTTTCTGCACATGTCCACTTTTTCAAATACAGCATGAAGAATAAGCCAGCCTGATATATGAATTTTTAACAACGCGTTTTATACACCTACTTAAGCTGTACTAGATTTTCAAGCAATGGGGTTATCCTACAATTTTTTGCTATTTAGGATGATCTAATCTCCTAATACAAAATTCTGTTTGAATACACTACATACTGAGATAAAACTGTGGGGCAAGAGACTAAAATTTTAATACAATTTAATTGTAAATAGAAAAACCAAATTTTAATTATTTGTTAATAAGGACAAACTTGTTTGTTTTTTTTAAACAAACTATGTTTTTAGAGCCAAAAAGATCAAAACATACACACAAAAAAATAATTCTGTTAAAATTAAGAATATTTGTGACAGAATTTAGCAGGCTGTTGCTATGTATATTTTACCAGGAGTATTAAAATAAAGCATTTGTTGAACAGTTCTTAAACCAGATGTGCATTATCTCCTGACACGGCATAAAAAGTGCAATGCTACATGGTTATAGAATTTATTTCTATAATTCAATTTATAAATCTCAAGCACAAAAGAAGGAAAAACACAGGAGGAAAGATAATCTTATAGTTAAAACATAGGATTTGAGAGTCCTGAGAAGTGGCTTCTATTCTCTCCTCTGCTATAAATTCCTTGTGTGATTTTAGGCAAGTTACTTAACCACTCTCCACCTAAGTTTCTCTCTATGTAAAATTGAGTTAATTTTTTCTTTACCTCACAAAGATGCTGTGAAGTTTAACTCATTAATGAATGAGAGGCACTCAGATACAGTGATGAGTTCTATAGAAATTATTAGGAAAATAATAAAATTTAAACTACCAAAGAAAATATAGTTCTAAATTTAAATATTCATTTCTCCCCTAACATTATTTCTATGGCTTATAATATGTTGCCAAATTTTGTACATGCAGTACAACAGGTGTCTATTTTATATACTATACAATATAAAGGATCTCGCACGTAAAGCAGCAGAATTAGGTATTAAATGAATAATTTACAACAATGCATGTATCGTTCTAGGCCTGTTAAATGTTCCGCTTCAGAACAGATTTTAAAATATTTACAATTTTTAAAATGTGGTTTCTATTAGTATCTGCTATCCAGGTCATTAGATATTAAATTTGTTGCACTACATATAAAATTCCATAACAAACTTATTTTGGCAATTTCTGAATTCTCACTGTTTCCCAGCACAGAACTCACAGACCTGGGGGAGGGGATCCAAGACATGTTTGTGCCCTCCTGATCTTGGTCTTCTCTGGCACTCCTGATGTAACACAGGAAGCCCAATAGCTTGTCTAAGTTACAGCGACTCCCCTGGGCTGCTCTACAAGTTGCAGCACTGCCCGGTGAATGTCCACAGTGCTGTGTGTTGCAGCCCCATCAGCACATTTCTCTTCCCTCGTCCCAGCCTCATTTCTAGTACACCCCCTACTGCAGGACTTACAAAGGGTCCTCGGAAAGCAGTCTTACATCTGTCTTCCACAGTTCCTGAGAATCCTCCCATGTCTGGATCCAAGATTTTTAGGGCCACTTTACATCACTTCAGCCTTTTTACGCAACATGAAAGGGTCACAGCAGGACCAATGAACTCACTAAGACTATTATTGGCACTTCACTCACATTTATGAGAATCCTTTTTATTTTCTTTTACCAAAATTAAATCCAATCAGACTTGAGTTGCACTACAAGTAACAACGTACAATATTCTGAGAAGACAGATGTGAAATCTTCCAAGGTAGAAAAAGTCTATTTTTCTCTTTAAAAATCACTTAAATGAAAAATTACCAAAAAAAAAAAAAAAAACACAGAAAGAAAACTCTGGCATGGTAACATCCCACCACAAGAAGTCTTTTTGCTTAATTGTTAAAATTGAATATAATTAATACATAAAAGAATATTAAATGAAAAATAAAGTAATGCTGAATAATTCAAATAGGATACAGTCTTCAATGATAGGACAATGTAACACATGATTTATTGTTAGTTTGATTGATTAGTCTAACATTCAAAACAGAAGACTGGCACTGAAGATTCTGAGCTCTTCACAGCTCTGCCATTGCTTTGCTGAGTGGCATCAGACAATGCACTGATGTCCCAATTCAAGAAAGCAGCCCTAATGATGAAAGCACTTAAGCACATATTTAACTTCAAGCATGTTCTTGTGTCCCATTGGGAGATTTAACATATTATACACGGACTTACTTCTGCATCTGCTAAATAATGACATATTTACTTTAATAATCTGAGACATTAGTGAAACATCAAAAGATCTTTAGACATTCATATATGATATTCTGAATAAGATTACTACAAGTGATGTACCAGCTTTGATGTGGGATTCTGCCAGCTCCAAATCTGCCTGGAGCAGGGGCAAAGAGGCACAAGTCATCATAACCACACTCTAGCAGAGACTCGCATCAGTCAGCACAAACCCCAAAGTGGGTAGGACTGATCAAGGAGATGATGGATTCAGGTTGTCTGGAAGATGTGCTGATTCAGCAACTCACGGAGGGCAACCTCCACCAGCAGCACTGAGATGCAGACCGAGACAAATTTTAAAGCGTCCCTCCCCAACAGAACACCCAGGGCAGGCAACAGCAATAGTACCTTTAGCATCCTCTCACAGGAGTAAATTTCCTTCCCTTTCTCTACTCCAGCATAGGAAGTGGGAACAGGCAGGAAGTAGATCACACCCCTATGCCTACATGAAAGGAATCTAGCCCCATATTCCTTTGTCTTACAATGCATTTCCAAGAAAGAGGGGGAAAGACTATTTTATGGTAAAACTGGATTGATCCATGTAACATACACTGCTACGTATTGCTATAATTTTTATTCTTAATCTTAGAAATGTCCATATTATGTATATAACAGTTGAGGAGAAAAGATGTGATACAGTATGTGGGAATACTAGAAATAACCTGAGGGGGAACAATATTGTAGTATATGTGCCATTTACTTCACCCTAAAATACAAACCAACAATTGGTCTTTCACATAAAGATAACAATTTACAAAATATGAGTATTTTACTAATTTTGTAACATTTTTATTGTATACTTCACTATTTTAGAACAATGCGCATGCTGCAAGTAATCAAAGGAAAAGGCAATCTTTGGGGTTTCATTTCATTATTTTAAAATGTCTTCAGTAGCTCAATACTTCTGTCAAAGCTTTTTTTCAAACAAATTTGATATCAATATGATATGACAACTGAAGCAAACCTTAATTTCACTCACAGTAAGAAATCACAGGATTAAGTAACACAGTGCAGTCTTTTAGAAAAGTTTACTGCTTCCAGATGGATGCAGGTTTCCTTTCAGCACTGACTGTAACTACTGTATATTGGGAACCAATGTAATTATGAAAATAGACAAAATGTAGTTATACAAATTATTAAAATATTGATACAGAAGAGGCTTACATAATAAAGTATATATCTTGATTAAGATAAGACTATTCCTTTAGAGTAGTTTATGCTACTATAAATTTTCAACATAAAACTACATGGAAAACAATATACAGACACGCACAAATCTGCAAGGCATCCATAAAATGAATTCTAGCTCAAACTGTGTGCTCTTTGCCTCATGCTGCCTTGTGCCCTGTGTTTCACTGCATGATGCTCAACACCATGATATCCACCTGTGCATCAGGTTAAGCATCTATGTTTGTCTTGTTCAGCAGCAAAATTGTTCAACACACTTGCAATCCACTTATGATAAAATAAAAATTGTGTGAATATTGCATTTTTCTTTCATAATTCCAATTACAATAGCTACATACAGAATACTGGTAAAATTTATTGACAACTCTAAACAATGGTTTAATGAACAACAAGAAAAAATATTTTTAGTCATGTTCGGATAAGGATGGAAAAAGTAATTAAAGAAGTTTTACTTGGAATATTTAAAATTCATTAAATTAAAATGCATTCAACAGTATTGGAATCAAGAACTCCAGTCTGTATAACTACATAAAATACTTAAACAATTTAGGAAAACTAACAGGTACAAATAATGCGTTTGGGAAGTGTTCATAGGGCCATTTTCTGGTCATAGAACAATCACAAGCCATGTAAATATGAACCCCTGACTCTTAGTTCTATGTAATAATTATTAAACACATGGAGCAGCACTTTTTAAAAATTGAACAAATAAGACACTTTATACAATAGACAGAAATAAGCAGATGTTGAATGAATGAAAATGGGTGGTTATAAATACCACACGTCCCAATGGGTTACAAAATAAAAAAAAAGCGACCTTGTAACACAGTGAGGACTTCCTACAAGAAAGGCAAACATACCTGACCATGCCCAACACACATGAATGTACGTCAGCTGGTTAAAAACAAAACAAAACAAAAAAAAACAACCAAAATAACTAAACCAAAAAGTAGTCCTCATAACTATTGACATACATCCTTGCACATGGTAATACTTCCAAGTAATCAACACTACCATTCCTATTAAGCAATTTGCTACTCTCTCTTTTGTTTATTTACAATTCTAGTTCCTAATTCTGTAACTGCATCTACAGGAGCAGATCCATGTATCTGTTCAGAATTCCACTGACAACGGGGGAAGTGGTTGGAAGAGGAGGAGAGAGAGATGGAAGAAACAGTATCATACTGTGTGAGAAAGAAAGAACTATTATCTCATGGATCAGGAATAGGCATGTTGACTGAATCCCTCAGGAAGAATGAGCAGTCATCAATTCAGGGAGTCACAAACCCATTTTGGGAAGTTTCCACTCATTTACCTATCAGCCCATAGGGAGGAAGACAGGGAAACTAGCAAATGCCATATCAAGGATAAGATAGGTACAGTAAAGAGAGAAATCTCTCAAAACGAGCTCCTTCACCTTGGTTTTCGCTCTAAATCTTGTGCTGTTGAACAAGCCTCCATCTAGTCTGGGTTTAAGATAAATGCCACCACTTCTGTCCTTAAATGCATGAAGAAGCAGGAATGAAAAGCAGATGTTAAAGAGCACTGAGGCTAAGATCCCCACGTGCACACACGTTTCACCCCATTGTTAATGTCAAAGGTATTTGATTTTATGTTTTCATACACTACACTTTGGAGGGTTCATGAGCCAGTCCACGAAGACAAGCACTCGTGCAAGTATGCAAATCAGCATGCCCAGTACGTCTGGTACATGTAGTGAAGCCAGGCCTTCAAACACCTGAGGGGAAGTCTGGCATGCTGAGTCATGTATTCGCATTAGGCCATATGTTCTGGAACCTGGAGGCAAGAGCATACTGTTCTTCTTGGTCTGGACTTGAAGATTTTGAAAAAGTGAGTACTGAGAGAAACCTATCCTTCAGATGGTAAGCGAGGGGTGTCAAGGCATCAAGATCTGTACCAATAAAATGTATTTTCTGGGATGGAAGTAATATTGATGTCTTCACATTCAATTTCAGCCCCAGATGAGAGAATAGTTGTATGATCTGATCGATGCAGTTCCGAATGTGCTCCTTTAATTTTCATCAGAGCAGCCAGTCATCCAGGCAAGGATATATTTAAATACCAGAGATGGGCCACGACCACTGTAATACATTTGGTGAACAACCTTGAGGCAGAGGATAGACCAAAACATAGCACTATGTATTGGTAGTGTGTGATCCCATATAAACCACAGATGTTTTCTGTGGCCATGATATATAGTTCTATGATAATAAAAGTCCTGCTAATCAAGGGCAGAGAACCAATCTCTAGGAACTAGATGACAGATAAAAGGTGACCATCCTGAATTTCAGTTTCTTGAACAAATCTGTTCAGTTTTCTCAAGTCCAGACTGGATCTTAACCCACCTCTTTTAGGAGAATCAGAAAGTAGCAAGAATAAAAGAACTTCCTCTACAGCTCCCAATTCTAGAGGAGAATATATTTCCTGAAGTAATAAATCTTGTGAGATGGGACTCTAAACAGGGAGGGGGATGGTGGCTGGGGTAAGGAAAGGAAGTAAATTGGATGATATATCCTTCCTTCACATTGCTGAGGACCCATTTGTCTGATGTCATCTCACTCCATGCACCGTAAAAGAGAGAGACAGGCTGTTTCTAAAAGGAAATATGGGGTCTAGGAGATCTGTCCTGATTGGTACACTGTCCTCAATGGTAATATCAAAATGATTCATAGACTTATAGACTTTAAGGTCAGAAGGGACCATTATGATCATCTAGTCTGACCTCCTGCACAATGCTGGCCACAGAATCTCACCCATCCACTTCTATAACAAACCCCTAACCTATGTCTGAGTTATTGAAGTCCTCAAATTGTGGTTTGAAGACCTCAAGCTGCAGAGAATCCTCCAGCAAGTGACTCGTGCCCCATGCCGCAGAGGAGGGCGAATAATTCCCTTGTTGTAGTGGAAGTCTGGTGAGAGGATCCAGCAGCAAATGCAGCTGAAGGCTGACACATGGGAGGCTTGGATCTCTTCTTGGAAGAATCCTGAAAGTCTGGGCTGATAAAAAGAAGACCTGAACTGCATCTGAGATTTGAATTGTCTCCTCTTTAATGGGTGGACCAATGTCCACAATGATCCTGTTGTATGTGCTTGTATAACAGAAGAACGGAATGGCTTCCTTACAGAATTGATACATCAGGAAATGCACACACAGCAGAATACTTACAGGAAGTAACAGTAAAAGCTATAACAGTGCAAAAAAATTTAAATGTCTAGTATGCAGCTTGGTCACAGACAATGCTGCAAATGTATCCAAGATGAGAAGAAATTTAGAAGAGAGTCCCAAGCTAATCACATATGGTTGCAGTGCTCATCTGATGCACCTCCTAGCCAAAGACTCCAGAAATAAAGGCTAATGTTGTTGAGATTGCAAAATACTTAGAATCAGAGAAGATAAGGTTTGGAAGAGACCTCAGGAGGTCATCTAGTCCAACCCCCAGCTCAAAGCAGGAACACCACTAACTAAACCATCCAAGCCAGGCCTTAAAAACCTCTAAGGATGGAGATTCCACCACCTCTCTAGGTAATTCATTCCAGTGCTTCACCACCCTTTCAGTGAAACAGTGTTTCTTAATATCCAACCTAGACCTCTCCCACTGCAACTTTTGACTGTTGCTCCTTGTTCTATCATCTGCCACCACTGAGAACAGCCAAGCTCCAACCTCTTTAGAACACCCCTGCAGCTAATTGAAGGCTGCTATCAAATCTCCCCTCACTCTTCTCTTCTGCAGACTAAACAAGCCCAGTTCCCTCAGCCTCTCCTTGTAAGTCATGTGCTCCAGCCCGCTGATCATTTTTGTTGCACTCCACTGGACTCTCTCCAATTTGTTCACATCCTTTCTGTAGAGGGGGGACAAAACTGGACGCAATACTCTAGATGTGGCCTCACCAGTGCTGAAAAGAGGGGAATCATCACTTCCCTCGATCTGTTGGCAGTGCTCCTACTAATGCAAACCAATATGCCATTAGCCTTCTTGGCAACAAGGGCACACTGCTGACTTATCTCCAGCTTCTCATCTACTGTAATCCCCAGGTCCTTTTCTGCAGAACTGCTGCTTAGCCAGTCGGTCACCAGCCTGTAGCAGTACATGGGATTCTTTCTTCTTAAGTGCAGGACTCTGCACTTGTCCTTGTTGAACCTCAGATTTCTTTTGGTCCTCCAATTTATCTTGGTCACTCTGGACCCTATCCCTACCCTCCAGCATCTCTAACTCTCCCTCCAGCTTAGTGTCATCCGTGAACTTGCTAAGGGTGCAATCTATCCTATCATCCAGATCATTAATAAAGATGTTGAACAAAACTGGCCCCAGGACCAAACCCTGGGACACTCCACTTGACACCAGCTGCCAACTAGACATCGACCTGTTGATCACTGCCCATTGAGCCTGACAATCTAGCCAGTTTTCTATCCACTTTATAGTTCATTCATCTAATCCAGGCATCAGCAACCTTTCAGAAGTGTTGTGCCGAGTCTTCATTTATTCACTCGAATTTAAGTTTTTGCATGCCAGTAATACATTTTAACATTTTTAGAAGGTCTCTTTCTACAAGTCTATAATATATAACTAAACTATTGTTGTATGTAAAGTAAATAAGGTTTTTAAAATGTTTAAGAAGCTTCATTTAAAGTTAAATTAAAATGCAGAGCCACTCGAATCCGGTGGCCAGGACCCAGGCAGTGTGAGTGCCACTGAAAATCAACTTGCGTGCTGCCTTTGGCACACGTACCATAGGTTGCCTACCCCTGATCTAACCCATACTTTTTTAACTTGCTGACAAGAATACTGTGGAAGACCATATCAAAAGTTTTGCTAAAGTCAAGATGTATCACGTCCACTGCTTTCCCCATATCCACAGAACCAGTTATCTCATCATAGAAGACAATCAGGTTGATCGGGCATGACTTGCACTTGGTGAATCCATGTTGACTGTTCCTGATCACCTACCTCTCCTCCAAGTACTTCCGTAACAACCACTTTGCAGCAGCTGCTCTGAGAAAAGTGGGAGGAACCAAGCTAACTCTCCCACAAGACATGCAATGAAACTCAGTAGTGAACTGTTTTGAGCACTATATCAAGAACTGGCCTAGTCCGATGACAGTTTGTGAACAAACTCGTGAAAAAATAGATGGCACTGTCACAGCCAAAGTTCTCAACGTTGGGCTTAAGAGAAATGTTGAATACATGCTGAGTACCCTGAAGCCTATTTCTGTAGCCGTGAACAAAATGCAGGGAAATAGCTGTTTTATTGCTGATGCTGTTGAAATCTGGAAGGAACTAAGTGAGACCTTAAAAAGAGAAATATGCAATGACAGAGTTAAATTACAAGCATTAAAAAAACAAATGGGATGAGCACCATCTTCAGCTCATTTTCTTGCAAATATTCTCAATACTTGGTACCAGAGTCAAAGCTTTACTGCTGAAGAAGAAGAGCTGACTATGATATCGACATCCAGCAACCATTTCCCCATAATGCCAGCTGTAATAAACTTCAGAGCTAAGGGTGAACCATTCAAAAATATATGTTTGCTGGTGATGTTTTAAAGAAAGTCACACCAGTGAACTGGTGGAAGTCATTTTAAGCACTTGGATTCAGAGAATGTTGAAGTGATAATCTCACTTAACAGCAGTAGCTTCTTCTGCCGGTGTAGAAAGAATATTTTCTTCCTTTGGACTAATTCATTCCAAATTGAGAAATCATTTCGGACCTAAAAAAGCAGGAAAGCTTGTTTTTCTTTTCTAGATTATGAACAAACAGGAAAATGAAGGTGAAGATGACTGAATTAGGTGCAGAAGCCAATATTTTAAGTTTCTGATGTTGACCTGGCTGACAGAGTCAATTTATTTATTTTTGGTTTTTTAAAAAAATATTTTATTTAACTATTTTAATAAATTTAACAAAAACAAACTCGAATTTAAAAAAAAAACTTGAATGTTTAACTAAATTCAAAAGTTCATATGCTTGTTTTGTTAAAATATTATACGGTTGCTGTTGAAGAAAAAAATCCAGAATACATAACATTGTTGTTCTAGTTAAATAAAACAATTTAAATGTCTGTCTGGTGATGTTCTCCTCCTAATAAAACATGGCAAAAAAAATCCTCCAAACATTAATGATTAACCTGTTGAATTGGAGATGTTCACCTTGCAGTGACTTCATAAATATCTGCTTCAATTACCTTTGGTAAACGAAATAACCAATCATTCATTTTCTGATATAGCTGTAAAACTAAATCTGAAAAGTTTTCAGAATAAATCACTTTAAAAAATGTTTAGTATGTAACTTCTAAAAACGAAACTTAGATCTCTGAGTTGTGAAGAATATGTACAAGGTTATCACAACCAACAAGAATGCACTTTTATGTAGAAATCCATGATTAAATCGAATCTTCCTGACTAGTGATTTAAATTAAAATCACCCTGCCACAACTAGAAATCTATTGCCAGCAGAGTCAAGGACAATAAGGAATTTTTATATGATATTAAGATAAAAATCCTAACAGTGTTATTGGTCTATTACTAGATGGAAAATGTAGAATTGTCAATAATAATGTAGAAAAGGCAGATGTGTTCAATAAATATTTCTGTTTTGTGGGGGGGGAAGAGGAGAAACAGATGATGATGTCATATGATATGATGAAGAAATACTTTCCATTCCAATAGTAACACAGGAGGATGTTAAACAGCAGTTACTGACGTTGGACATTTTAAAATCAGCAGGTCCAGCTAACTTGCACCTAAGGATTTTTAAAAAGAGCTGGCAGAGAGCTTGCTAGACTATTAATGCTGATTTTCAGTAACTCTTGGAACATTGGGGAAATTCCAAAAGAAAGCTAGTTTATGGCAATTCTTTAAAAGGGTAAATGGGATGATCCAGGTAATTATAGGCCTTTAATCCTGACATCAATTCCAGGCAAAGTAATGAAAACAGCCATTACAGTTGGACTTTTGTAAAGCAAATGACTTGTTACCGGACAACATTTTGATCAAAAAACTAGAATATAAAATTAACATGGCATACACTAAATGTATTAAAAAAGTCACTGACAAGTCTCAAAATGTAATTGTAAACAGGGAATCACCATTATCCAGCAGGCATGTTTCTAGTGGGGTCTTATGGGTATTGGTTTTTCACGCTTCATACGGCTGCAACTATATTAACTCATCTGGGAACTAGTCAGCAACAATTCAGAGTGCAAGTCATAACTCCTTCCTGAATCACTTCCACCTGGTGGAGGGCTGCTGTCAGCCCCAAAGCCCTCCACAGCTAGTCCCCAGCCCATTGCTGGGACCCCACCACCCTTTCCTCGTATGAGGGTTAAGGGGCTGGGGAAAGGGATTCAGCTCCTTGCTGTAACAGACATTAGGAGAGGCTGTTTCCGCTTCTTTAGGGGATGCCTCAATTCCCCCACCCCATCAACTCCCTTCCAAGGGAGGGGGAACTATTAAAGAAGCCCCTACAATTTTTCCTGACAGCCCAAAAGCCCCAGCTTGTCTCCTCCAGAGGAAGGGTTGGGCAATTGCTGTTTTTCTGGAACTGGAACAGAGAAAGAGACCTCACTCTGAACTAAACAACAAAAGACCACTACATTTTTCATTTGTTCTATTATTGAAGAGTTGACTTAAACTTCTAGCTATTACAAGTCACTTTAAAAAGATGGAAAAGTAGAATGGTAATCTAGTTCTGTCACGCAGTTTCCTCTATATGTTAAAAAGGGTGGGATGTGTTTTTTACGTAAGTTTTTAAAAGCAAATTATCCTGAGACATCCTATCTACTCATGCAAACAATTTTCTACAAAGTTGCAATAATATAGTAAATAAAACCTATCACAGAAAGCAAAAAATGTAATACACAAGCTTGTTCCCCCCCAGGCCATTTAAAAAAAAAGAATTTTCATTATGTATATTTTTTCCATTTCAGCTATATCACAATTAATATAAATGAAAAAAAACCCTACAATGACCCTATTTTAAATACAGTAAAGATATGTCACTAAGTCTTTTTCCATAGAACTCTATGTATTCCTTTTAATGTTTTCATAACTATCAGTGTATGTTTATATTTTTAAAAGTTCACATTCAGGTACAATATTGCAAAACAGCATTATATTCAGTCATAAGAATTTACTGCTGATACCTTTAACGTTGTCATTTGTATGGCAAATTTTTGTTTTTCTACGAATCAGTCTGTACTCTATAAAGATTTGTTTCCAGGATACATGCAATTGTGCTGAGCATAACATCTGTTGCTTTGCATTTCCAGAGCTTTAGAAAACCTGGCTAAGCACACTTTCCTGTACTCACTTGAGTATATGAACTGACAGAAAAGATATATGGTCATAGTTCAAATAAACCAACAGTGACAACTAATTTCATACTGAAAGCCATTTAAGTAACTAGCTATTTATGTAGCCTAAACAGACAAAAGGCAGGAAAATCAGAGTCGGGGATCAAATTCTGTTTATAAACTGCCTTATTTGTTTAGGAATTACAACACATACACACATGTGATTTCCATGTGATAAACTGCAGAACCATGTGGCAAGTACATTTATATGCACCTTTTTCTACCTCACCCAAGAACATATTCTTACATTCTAAACTCAAACAGTTTCAGAAACTGGACTGAATAATTAAAATTATATATATAAAAATAAATATAAAAAAATACTGCCATAGAATTGTTCCCTGCTTCTCTCCTCTGAATATCTCCCCATTCACCCAAAAGTTATTCCCACCCCAAGTCCACTGACCAGCAAGATTCAGTCCTATATCAGTTCTGAGGTCTTCTGCATATACACACTTTCTCCTTTTATATTGTGTTACTTCGTGATCTTGAAGGGCTTGAAACAAGACCTTTGTACAACTGGAAAGAGGTTATTTTCAATTTTCCAAAGGGACCTAGCACTCACTCCTAGTTTAGGAAGTCCCATGAGAGCCTTTGAAATTGTAATCTGTTTTGAGTATATAAAAGGTATTTTAGGATGGCTTTAATGGTTTTTATGGCTCACTCCGAGCACTGTAACAATTTGGTTCATGGGACTCAGTCCTGCAAGGTATTGAACATTCTGGCCTTGATCCAAAGCATTAATATTAGCAAAGCTCTGAAGTATATGTGGCTCAAGTGTTCTGCACCATACAGTATAAAACCCAAAGTAACTAAGACACTAGGCTTCATAAGCAACTGTATATAAAAATGTCCAAATAATTTTTTTAAAATAATCTTTAAACATTTGTAAAGCACTATTAAATAGGTGGCACTGCAGAATATATCATGTTGCGGGGCTGCAAAAGGGTTATGAATACTCATTCAATTGGAAAGATATATGTATCTCCTATCTTTGCCACTCGTGAATAACACGTCCCTCCCAAAAATCATATTGAAAAAATGATGTCACCCTACCACACTGCGTTCTCCTTCTGTTTCAATATTAGAGTATATATATTACAGACAGATGTATGTGAGATCACAGGTGCTAAAGTCAGAACTGCCTGCATTCCACATTTGAATGTAATTTATATCAAGGCCAGTGTCACGTGACCAGGATGTGGGCAGTCATGTCTAATGGTTGGAATAGGAGTCATGCCTAATGGTCAGAGCAGGAATTAGTAGCCAGAAATTGAAGCTCAGACTTAGCACCAGAGTGAGCCCAGAGTCAGAACCAGAATCTGCATATGTCTACCCAGCAAAGAAAAACAGGCACCTGGCCTGTGCCAGCCAACTTGGGCTGTCTGGGCTCGGGCTGCGGGATTGTTTCATTGTGTAGACTTCTGCGCTCAGGCTGAAGCCCAAACTCTGGAACCCTCCCAGCTTGGAAGGTTCTAGAGCCCAGGTTCCAGCCCAAGCCTGGAGGTCTACACAGCAATGAAACAGCCCTGCAGCCTGAGCCCAGAAAGCCCGAGTTGGTTGGCACAAGCCAGCCAAGGATTTTTCTTTGCCATGTAGACTACCCTCAGAGGCCAGAGACGAGGATCAGAGTTGAAGTCAGAGGTCAGGAATCTGAGCCAAGGGTCAGAAATTGGTTACCTGGAGTGAGGAAAGACAGGCACAGGAGTGATCACAGCTGTGGGTGACAATTTGAGCAGCCACTGAACTGCTGCTGTTGGGCTTAAGAGCTGCTCTGCTGACTCCTCCAACCAATCAGACAGTGTGTAGCAGATCAGGCAGTCTACTATAAGCCAGCTGTGCTTGTTATGTTGCCCAGAGACTGGCTCTGTTGCAGGCCCTGCATCCAGAAAACTCAAGAATGAGTTAAAGTGTGATTGGTATAATACACTATCCCCTTTCACCAGGCTCTCTACTTTAGCTATTACAGAATTTTACTCTGTGGTGGCATTGGAGTCAGTGAGACTGCTTGTTCTTGGGGATGTCAATATTCTCTTAAAGGAGTGCTCTTGTAAGACTATTGTAGATGGGAATATATACAAGCCCAAGGACTGATGAGACTCACGTGGCTGCAATGCATACATCTTTCAATCTATTCTGAAAGATAGATCATTTTATGAGAAAAACAGTGGCAAGTTGTTCCAGTGATGGTTCAGAAAGAAATGCAGAAATATGATGACAAATGTATGATTTAACATCATTTGATTCAAAACCATGTAGTGTGTTCTGATGTCCTGGCTACGAATAATATGCCTATGAAGTTCCAACTTCATGACTTGAAGATTTTGGAGAAAAAAGTCAGAGAGTTTGGCTGAACATTTTTCATGTATGTCAGAGAGGGAGCCCCACTCCAGTTTTACATATAGAGAAACATTTAGAGTAGGCAAGAGAAGAGGCTACAGGATCCACAACATATAGCTAACGTCCCTGCAACCAGTCCAAAAGTTGGGAATATGGATATTGCTGCCTCCAGCTCTCCTACACTTTATCCATGTAAATCCCAGTTATTCAGGAAGTACGCGGATGAAAGGAATACCATCCTAAGAGAAATATTAGGGCATAAGTTCTCATCCTGAAGGGTCTCGACCATCCCACCATTCTTTATGGTTAGATGGGAATGGGTCCCAAAACCATTAAGAAAGGGATTCCAAAACTTTCTCTTGTAACATAGGGCTGAGAAGCACTGTATTAGGGGATGCAAATACACTACCTGACTAGTAAAGATATAGAGATACCAATTAAAAGACAGTCTTTTATTCACTTATTTTAAATAACAGAGCTGCACTGCAAAATACAGCGATCCTGAGAGGCTTTTTTACAGTTTCGTTTATAATCCACTTCACGCTTGCACTCGCTGTCATGATATGCCAGAACACAATTAGCTCAGAACTTTGACAGTTAATATCTGTGGAACAGAAATCAATTTAGAAAGGACCCCATAATGAAATTATGTACGAGTCCTATTGACAATTGACAAAAAGGTTAAATTCTAAAAGGAAACAGCAGATACCACTACAAAACTAACAGATGTTCTTTGGGGTCATCTGCACAAAAACATAGGCATATGTGAAAGAAATCTGACACTCTCATGAAACCAGTTGGTGTCTAAAATAATAGCAGCTCCTTATGGCAATATGGTAATATATGTATCAAATACTCAACACATTATGTTGCAACAGTATGTGCAGATAAAAAAATAGAGACAGAAAAAAAAAAACCCACACATAAGTAGTAGAAATGGGGGGCAGTATGTTGAGAGAAAAATACAAGTTATATGATCCATCAAGGTTAAAACACAGCTTAAAGAGAACACAAGAATGCATATTATTCAGAGTTCACAGAATTTTCGGATATTTACTTTTGTTTGTAAATACTTCTGGTGTGGATAAAAATATTTTTAAGGACTGTGGTTAATAAAACTAAAGTCTGTCTTCCAAAAGACAAAAAGTTGCAATCACTACAATTTACATCAATGAAACAGCAAGCAAACAAGATTTCTTCTATGTCTATTGATTACTTCTCTTGTTTTCTAGTGCAAGCATATTTAGATATTATTTCCTGTTTTGTAATGCATATTGTTAACAAATAAAATATGCCTATATTTACAGGAAGATTAACTTAAGGGTGAACACAATGAACCCAAAAGCAGATGCATCATTCTTTTTACTACTGTTTTGTACAGTACACTCAAACTACTCAATCTGAATATTTATAATGGGAATGCACCAAATGAAAAAATGCAGATTGGTCAACACAGAAGTTTTTTGGAAGTATTTGGAGGGAAAAAAATGGAGTTCAAAAAGAAAACTACACAAAACCATATACTCAGGAGATTTTTAATTTTACATGTGGGGAACAGACATATCAGTACAGAAGTAAGTTTGAAAATATTACAACTCACGTCAGTAACCTGGTCAGAATGAAAGTGACAGTAAAAGTTCAAGTACAGGCACACAGAAGGGTCAGGGCTTCAGTAGGCCTAAGAACGAAAATCCCTAGCACAGAATGATATGGCCTTAAGAAATATTTGGAAATAGCTAAGAAACAAATCCATTCATGTGAATCTGACTGGCTTCATCATTAGAGTTACCAACCACCTGAATTTAAAGCTTCTATGATGGAGTCAGGAACAGAACCTACTTGTTAGCTATAAGACTTCAGGTAAGACACTGTTGAACTCAATGGAGATGTAATGAATATAATCAAGGGTAAATTTTGGCCCACAGGTTTTTTTAAATAATGAACATAATGGAAGAAAGATTGATTAGCATGTCAGAAAGATTCTCCTCCAAATTCAACAGATAAATGCATTCGTTTGCTGCAATTGAAGTGAAACTAACTCCTCCCTTCCCAACCAACTATCTGAAGATGTCGGCCTTGGTAGCACAATACAGGGGGGTGGGGGGAGGGGAATATTTGGAAAAAAAGAGCAAAGCTTTCTCATTTACAAATAAAGTAGCAACTTGTACTGCAATATTTGAGTTTAGCTACGCAGACTGGTATTGCCTATGTCCTTGATCCTATGCTGTTCCAGTAAGGTTCATAGTTCAACCAAGGGAGCATCAAAGGGTGAAATCCTGGCTGTATTGAAGTTAATGGCAAAACTGTGACTTATTTCAGTGGGGACAGGATTTCACGCAAGACTTCGTCAAACGGTTTTGAAATGCTGATAAACATATTTTGACAAAAACTCAAGGGCCAAAACACACTCTGTACAAAGCACAATTATCGAACAATGAATTCACATTCTGGCTCTCGACATACTTATTACCGATATTCTCCACCCTTATATGCACACACAAAAACTCACAAAAGAAGTACCAGTGGCAAGTCATGACTTCAACTAGTGTTACAACTAGAGTATCTGTTGTATCAACCAGGCAAGGTACTAACAACTTCAATAGGACTTTATTTTTCCAGTGGAATCCTCTGTACCTCTCACTCAGCCTCCTCAACTCCTCCCTCCTCCTTCCTGTCCTTTCAGACTCCCAACAGCCAGTGCTCCCAGTTCTAATAATTACAAGCACATCTAAACACCACAGTATCTTTCCATTTACAGTGTTTACAGATAGTTAAGTCTAATAATTCCTTAGTACAGAAAAACAAACACTCATTTTAAGATTTGTACAAGATTTAAATTTCATAAAAACAAAGGGGAGGCATTTGAAGTGGGGAGGAGTTGTTGTTGTTTCAAACTTAAGTCCCATAGAACTATTTCTATGTTTTGAAAAAATTCCAATAAATTAGAGTTCCCTTGCATTGTTTGAAATCCAAATATTATGAGGGCATGACTGTTTGAAATCCAAATAGCATAGGACCCCAACCTTGCCTGCCCTTATCATATGCTTAATTTAAAACTTAAAGCACTTAAATTTAAAGCATGAATATTCCCAACTGACTAACTTAAGCACATGTATGTTTGTAGGGCCAGGATCTAATACAGAAATTTGTATTTATATTTTTTTCACTCTTCTCTCTCTCTCGCCTGTATGCATAAAATTGTAATGCATGCACAATCTAGACACAAGCACCAGCATGTGCTCAAAGTTGATTAATTCTACTCAATTTCTGCTCCCACACTTAAGAGAATCAAAGAAGTAAAGCCTGGAAATGGCAAAAGATAACAAAAGATGAAAATTTGTCTTAAAATATATCAGCACATTCCATCTCATAAAAATAAGATTACAAATTAATGTTCATGTGCAGAAAGAAGCAGATGAATATTTACACATTATTAAACAAAAAGGATATACATAAGGCATATTAATATAAAATCATGTTTTGTTTCTCTCAAGAAATAGCTGAGTCTTAAAAGTTTAGAATGTGTGAAAGTGTTAAAGATATTCAGATAATTTTAAAAATGAAAATTAAACTATGTAATACAAAGCTGACTGTCAGATGTACCTAGTATTACTGATTTTTATGTCCATCGCTTGAATACATTATCACATTTGTATTTGGACACCAGATAACCCACTAGTTCAAATATTAAAGAAAAATGTTCTCTGTATATCAGCAGCCGAATCAAAAGCTTCTAATTTGAACTAATAACTTTACAAATTGTAAATTACTGAAGGGCCATTTTTGGTGTTACTCCTGTTTCCATTATTCTTGACTACCCGATAGACTGCCAGATGTCTTACCTTAATATTCTGAACAGACTACTGGTATCTATTTCACCCACATCTGTTCCTAAATAGCTTTGGCAGCAGACTACTATGTACTTGGAATTAATTCTAAGTCATTTACTACTTAAGGACTTACTCTTTTGTTGTTGTTTTGATATTTCAGTTTTCTTCTTATTATGCTTTTAAAAACATTCCTTTACAGTTTTTTAAAAGCTTTCTACAAACACATATTGTTCAGTATTACAGAAAAGATTTGCTTTGAGCTCTCCTGGAATCTTAGTCACATGCTAACATAAATTATTTGATTTGTGTCTAGTGACTTATGCAAATATATGCTTTATCTTGGAGACCCAGAACTCAACCCATGCTAGCAACCACCCAGTTCTGACACTTGAAGAGTGCTTCCACACATTTTTAGGTGTGTCCAGAGGTCTTCAAGAATGAAGAAATATGCCAAAATTATCTTTAGTTATCAGAAGGCCCCACATCTACAGATACTGAAAGTTTTAGATCCAGGGCCAATATTAAATCAGTTGGCAATCTCTGTCCATTTCCTAGGTGACAAGCATCTGCATCATAAATCAATACCAAAATTATCACAAATTTAAATTCTTGTTGGCAGTCTCAAGAAAGAGGCTCAAGAATGAAATTGACATAAAGAATAAAGTCCTTTTTCAACCACAAAGAGTCTTCCCAGGATAGGGAAAAGATATATTGGGAGAACAACCCAGGGAAATTTGCCATTCCTTGTGCTGTAGCTATTCTAATATGCAAGTGACTCCCATTTCCAATGCTATTAATCCAGTATCTTTCATAAATATTAAATTTCACTTTATCTGTTTGTTATTTTTTTCCAACAAAACCTATTATAAATCTTTAAAGTTTTCAAATAATCACACACAACTATTTTTAAATCTATTCTTCAATTAGTTTTTTCTTCTCTGATTTTGAACTGCTGCTCAGGTGTGAGCAGCTATACTATCTCAAGTTATATATTGATCAGCATTAGAAAAAAAAACTTTTTCCCCCTTTCTTCATCAATGTGGTAACACCAGTATTGACAAATAAGCGAGCCCTCCTTTTCTCTCAGTCAGGAAAGTAACAGCCAATCTGGGCAGGGCACTTCATTTTACCTCCTCCATCAACAGACAATTTCCAGAGGTGGGGAAAAATTATGGTTAGCCCACACTATCCTGATTAGTCATTTTGTCAGAGCCCAATTTTCCACTGCAACATCCTGAGAGGGTGTCCATACTGGTGCTGCTACATCACTAAAATCAACTGACAAGGTAAGAAATCTGATTTTCTGTTATGCCTATCGGTATGGAAAAATGGGTCTGACTAGCAGTAACCAAGAAGACAGAGTAACTATGGAGAAGCTAAGAAAGGCTAAGCTAAAGTGACAGGAGAGAAGAAGACAAGATGACCAGAGACACAACCCCATTCTCCAGATATCCCTAAACCTCTAACTGCCAGAAGCTGAGACTGTACAAGGCAGGTCACGGATCACTTGAAATTTCCCTGAAGCATCTGGCACTGACCACTGTCAGGAAACAGGATACTGAGCTATCATTGGTCTGACCCAGTATGGCCATTATTATGGTCTTAGAAACAGACCAATGAAGCCCACTGAGAACTGACCACTCCCTGAGGACAGCAGCCCTGGGGCTAACATGAAAGGCTCCCTTCACTTCAGGAAAGGAAGACTAAGTTTTCAATGGATGTCTAGGAAATGCCATTGTGTTTATGTTAGAAGTTGGTCAGTAAGATTTCCTAGTTAAGATGGAAGGCTGGGACCACATCGGGGACAAAACTGGAACATACTTGGAGAACTACTTTTATCATAAGTTATAAGTCAGAAGTGTAAGTTCTTTGACTCTCTGGGCTGAGGTGACTGACAGCAGAAAAACTGCTTTCCCCAAACGAATGTAGAATGGCAAGATGAGTTCAAACAGAGTACACTTAGCAGTAAGTTTAGGCTCCAAAGGCAAATGGGTAACTTAACAGGAGGCCTAAAGTAAGATCAACCAACCCTATAGTTAAATGAAGTGCACGTTTGCTGGGGGAAAAAAATGTTTACTAACCTTTTGCAACTGTTATTTGTCAAGATGTGTTACACATGTCCATTTCACTCTTGGTGTGCATGCGCCCTATGCAGAATTGCTAGACATTCTTCTCTCAGTAGTACCCGTCAAGTTGGCTCCAGAGCCCTCTGCTGATGCATGCCAATGAGTGCTAGTACAGAAGGCCCAGCTGCCCCTAAGTTCCCTCAGTTCCTTCTTGACAGACAACTCTGGTGTAGGACAGCAAGTCATGGAATGGACATGTGCAACACATATCAAACAACAGCAGTTACAAAAGGTTAGTAACCATTTTTTCTTCTGTGAGTGATTGCACATGTGCATTCCACTCTTGGTGACTTACAAGCTGTAATGTAGGAGGAGGGATTGGAGTTCATGTACACACAGACTGGAGTACAGCTCATCCAAATTTAGCATCCTCTCTGGAGTACTCAGCAGAAGCATAACGGGATGAGAAGGTATTAACAGAAGACCAGGTTGTCACTTTCCAAATGTCCTGGAAAAGAACTTGCATAAGGAACACTATTGAGGCTACGTGTGATCCTGTAGAATACAGCGTCAGTTTGCCCAATGGGGAAATGCCTGCCAGATCATAACACACACATACAAAAAATTATCCAAGACAAAATTCTTTGTGAACAGATCATGAGACCTTTCATTCTGTCTGCTAGGGCCATGAACAGTTGGGTTAACAAATGAAACTAGTCCTGTCTATGTAGAACGCCAACTCTCTTCTAATGTGTAGTTTGCAGACGTTATTCCTCTTTATTGACATGTGGTTTAGGGTAAAACATAGGTAAATAAATTAACTGTTTAATATGACAGTTAGATACCACTTCAGAGAGAAATCTCAGATGTGACCGCAAGTACGCCTTATCCTTAAAAAGGATTGTATAAGGTGGTCCAGATGTCAGAGCACACAGTTCAGCCACTCTTCTGGCTGAAGCACTAGCTATCAGAAAAGCCACCTTTAGAGGTAGGTGCAGTAAGGAACTAGAGGCTCAAACAATGGTCCTTGAGCCTCAACAAAATTAGATTCAAGTGCCAGGGTAATGGGTTTCCTTATTTGAAGGTAAAATCTTTCCAGCCCTTCACATCATTAGAAAATATAGAACAGTTATCCACATGCAGAAGGAAAGCTGATACTGCTGCCATTTGGACCTTGACAGACCTGTTTTAGGTGCAAGAGATTATCTAGTATATCCTGGTTAGAGAACTGCATTGGTGAAACCCAAACTGACACAACCAGATAGGAAAACGCCTCTATTTTGACATGTAAAAAGCTCTGATACTTTTAACAATACCCTGAGCAACACTCCTCCCTACAATTTATCCATAGAGCCTACAAGCTGCTAAATGAAAGGCCCGTAAGTTTGGATGGGGCAGTCAACCATGATCTGAAGAGATCAAGTCTGGGTGTAATGGGAGTGAAATTGGAGTTGCCAATGACAGATCCAATAAAGGGGAGGCCATGCTGGGGCTATTAATATAACTTAGGCCTGGTCCTGTTTGATCTTAAGCAGCACTCTGTGTATGAGTGGGACTGGGGGAAAAGCGTAGTACAGCTTGTTTGTCCAGGGCAGCAGGAAAGTATCTGTGATGGAACCAGGACTGTGGCCTTGTAAGGAGCATTTCCTGTCAGCCTTCTTTGCAAACAGGTCTATCTGGGCAGTCCCTCACTGTTAGAAATTCATCTTGCAACATCCGAGTGAGGAGACCACTCATGCTGGCTTGGAAATTATCTGCTTAGGTGATCCACTGGCTCATTCTGCACCCTTGTACGGTAAGAGGCTTTGAGACTCACACTGCAAGTTCAGTCAACATTTCATAGGTGAACTGCTTCCTGACAAAGCAGAAGAGAGTAAGCTCCCCACTGCCTGTTGAGGTAAAAGAAACATTGCCACAGTGTTGTCTGTAAGAACAAACAGGTCTTTTTCCCTGGACATGATATAGGAAGGCCTGACAGGTGAGGCAGACAGCCCTTAGCTCTCTGACATTGATAGGAAGATAGGACATCCTTGAGGACCACAAACCTTGAGTTCAGAGGGGACCCAGATGAGCTCCCCATCACAGGGCAGATGTGTTTGTCACCAGTGTTAGCAAAGGCTGACAGTGGACAAAGGGAACTCCCACACAAACACTGAGGGGGTCTGTCCACTAATCTAGTGAAGTTAGTATTCACAAGGACACCATGTTCAGATGGTGATGATTTGGTGAATAAGCAGAAGCCAGACAACTTTGAAGAGTCCTGAGATGCAGCCTGGCATATTGGACTACATGTGTGCACAGACACATGCCCCGGGAGTCTCATACAGCTTTGAGCTGTTGTGATTGGGGGAACCCTGAGAAACAGGATTATTTGGTGGCATTACCAGGTCTCAAACTTCTTTTTTTTTACAGCTGAACACAAAATTCCTTTGGTATAGCTTTTGGGTATGCATGAGTTGGCTATGACACAGCAATAATCTGATCATAGTAGCATGGATTTTGTGCCATTTCTCTCATACAATAAGCACCTCTCTGCATTTATTAAACATACCATTTGCTTTCTACTAGAGAGCCAGCTCTAAAAGAGATGTACAGTAGAGTCCCACTGTGGACATCCTGGAGAAGATGTGAGCAGAGATTATGAATTAGCAATTGCTGAAGGAGCCAGGTTGCTGGAAAAACAAACATTTTTCTGTAACTCTGAATTGAGAGCATGTGGATATTTGAAAGTTTTCCTTTTGTAAAATCTTTTGTAAAACAGATTTTGTTTTACTCAATCAAGTCCTTTTCAACAGCTTTGCTCACTGAAGACTTTTATCGGGACAACTTTCTGGAGCTTAATTTCTTTTGCTGTTGCCTTTAAAATTGCACCACAGTTAACATCAAGGAGTTTGGCACAAAACCCTGAGATAAAGATGCTGAGCTAAATCCTGTTGCTTTACTCACACTAGAAATATGAAGAACTACTCAGCTGAGTAAGTGAAGCAGGATTTGATCCACAAGCCTTACCCTGAAACTTAGATACATCTCACAAGAAATTACTATACAACATATATACAGCGGTCATTTAGATTAAAATGCAAAAAACTGATGCTGCAGAATCAATAAAAATCCTCTTACTATTCTGCCTATGGCTAAAAGCTGTAAGACACACTATTTCATGTTTCCATAGTGTTTATATACTATAATAATAAAAACAAACTGCCCAGGGATACTTTGTTTTAGGTTTGAGATCTTGATAACCTTATTTAAATTAAATTCTTCACTTTTATTGCTGGCATAGATTAAAGGTGAAGAGAGATGCCAGTAATTATCTCTTTTAACTAATTTACTGTAATCCTGTTTTAAGTAAACTTTCAATTTCCATAAACTGATTTGTAAGACAGAACCACAGAAAAAGCCCTCTTCTACTAGAAATTCAGCAGTTTTGTTCTGAAAATTTCATCTGAGGCTAGTTGTCCCCCTTCCATAGGTAAAATTTGTGGTCTGGCAGAAAAGGAAATAGCCACAGAAGCATAAAGTGATACTGGTCCAAAAGCTGAACACAAAGGTTGGGCCCTCTTCAGAAGGGGCAAGTGGCACTTTAGCGGTGATTTAGTTGTTATAGTAACTTGATAGGTATGTAGCCAACATACTCTGGCAACTACCTCCTCCCCCTGCTGCTCTCTGCCCTGCGGCTACCCAGTTCCTTGCAGGCATCCCTGATGCCTCCCTGCCTGAACTAGCCTCAATCAATTTAGTTAGTGATCAAAACAAGATCAACTAAAGGGGCAGAACAGTGGCGATGCACAGTCCCCCATGCGCCATCAGGGTGGGGGGGCGCCAGGCTGGGACAGTGCTTAGGGCTGGATCATCTCCGCTAACAAGTTGAAGACTTATCAGTCATTTTTGATTGGAGGGGGGGACTATGCCAGCCCCAAATCGCCTTCCCCTTGACAGGCGCACTGAAGGCTGCTGGGGATGCACCGGTCCGCCTCCCTCCCCCACCAGCTCCCCTCACTCACCCCCACGACTCTCGGGCTGGATGGGGCTCCACCGGAGCTGCCTGGCGCTGAGCACCACGTCACAGCTCCTTTTCCCGATCTGGAAAATGCCCCTGAGGAGCGGCTCCTCCTCGCCCCCGGCCGCCTCCTTCCCGCGCGGGGGGTCTCTGTCCAAGGGGGCCGCCCCCCGCCTCTCCTCCTCCCACCGCTGCGCCATCGAGGAGGAGGAGGAAGAAGAAGAGGTGGTGGTGGCAGCAATCCCCTGCCCAGCCGAGGCTTCCACCCCGGTCCCCGGCGGCGAGGGGTCCTCCTCGAGCTCTGGCCACGCTTCTCTCCTGGGGCGTGGGAAGGGGATCTCGGCCCCCAGCATAGCGGCGCCACCCTCCAAGCCAAGCTGAAGCGAGAGACTCTCCGCGTCCCGGCTGCTGCCAAGGCAGCGGCGCCTCCCCCCCCTCCCATCCTGTGAGAGGCTGCGAGCCGGGGTGGAGGGAGTCGGGCGGGTGAGCGCTCACACACAGGCACGCGCCCTCCAGCCGTCCCCGTCAACGGGCGTCCGTACGGTCGCGCGCGGAACGCCGGGTGGAGCCGTTAGGGATCGTTACTCAGCAGCTGGGTTGCTGTCGCGCGGCCTCTACCACAGACCCGGCTCCTTAGAGGAGGAAAGGGCTGGATCCGGCTGTTCCTGGCGGCGTGGTGCAGAGGTCGCTTGACCGGAGCGCATGCGAAGTCTTTAGGGTGCTGTGGTAGTTACATGGCAGGGAATTTGTAAGCTTGTTTTCCTAAATCAATAAATAGCAAACAGCTCTCAGATTTTTTTTTCTGGCAATATTTGTGGTTTGTATTAAAGACCCAGCTCTTTAGTTTTATCTTATTGCACCATTAGAAGGATACACAGTTTGCCATTTCTTGATATTCAAAAGTCTCATGTTTAAGACATACATTTATACTATTATAATTGTCTGCAGATTGTGCTTTATAGCAATAATCATCTCTCTCTGTCTATGGTATTTGTAAGGTGTTGGTCACCATGGTATCTAAGTGACAAACAACAGCAATTATGAAGCAAACAAAATTTCCTCAAAAGCGGGAGTGGTGGTTCGCTTTTCTTGCCCCAGTTTTCTGGAGATAATAAAGATGTTTTTAATGGGAAACTTGTTGAGGAAAATAAGCATTAAAAGATATTGTATGCCATGAGCTATGAATGGTGTGAATTAAGATTCAAAGTTAAATGTAAAAATGTCTGTCAGACTTTTTCTATAATGTCTCATTTTAGAATCTAAGTGATGTTATGTACATCTGAAGAAATCCTCCTATCCACATCCATGCAAAACTGAAATAAATGGTGTGATTTACTCAAGCAAAGGCGACAAAATTGCCCTCTGTGAACGTATCATAAGTATCTGTACACCATTGCTAATAATCTTGATCAGTGGTTCTCAAAACTGTGGGTTGGGACTGCAAATGGGTTGCGATCTTGTTTTAATGGGGGCGCCAGGGCTGGTTTAAACTTGATGGGACCTAGGGCCAAAGCCCAAGCCTGAGCGCTTCAGCCCTGGGCAGTGGGACTGAGATTACAGGCCCTCTGCCTGGGGCTGAAACCCTGTTGCTCTACCATGGGATTTGATTTCTCTCTCTTTATGTAATTTTTGGTATATTTTATAGATAACATTGCTTTACATTGTCATAACCGCGCATATAGTTATTTGTAATGTATTTGCTTCTATTTAGTGTAGCTTCATGTATATCCTATGAGATATGATCAGTAACATTTGACATTCTGCCGTCAGGTAAAGACACACAGTTCTTTCAGGTTGTGACTTGTGTGTGCATCTCTGATGGCACAATTTGGTTTTAACATATATTGTTTACATAAAAAGTACAGATAGAGATTTCAGCAAAAGAGAATTACAGGTCAAGAATGATAAACAGCCAGGTCTACACCAGTGACCACTATACTGTTGTTATAAGATCATCATATCAACCTTTCTATGAAAATATTTTATGTGTAGTACTTGAACATGAAATTTGAAAAATAAAAATACAGTAGTATATTACAATATTTTATAACAAATCTTCAAAAGCTTGTTTAAACAAGGATTATTTTACAAGGGACAAATATGGCCCCAACTCATATCTAATCATATAAAACTTCTGCTTGCTTAAAACTCTTAACAAAAAGGGAGCTATTGTGATGGGGGCGGGGGGAGTTTATAAGTTGTGCCCAATATTTTTTCCATGTGGATCTTCTCTGTTGGAATCTATATACCTTGCAAAATAACAAAATAAAATAAAAAAGGTTGACATTAGGTAGAAAATTTGGAGATATGTCTTTTGTTTAAACAGAATTCGTGCCAGAAGCTGGTATAGCAGGATAAAAAACTGCAGACCAAATATACTTTCCAGAGTATTATTCTGACAACTGTTAACAGTAGATGAACCAATAAAACTTGTATCAGTTATTTGACATCTATGTGAGCTTTAATGTATTTTCATTGATGTCACTTAGAAAGAAAGTTAAATCATTAACTAGAAGGTAAAGTACAATATATGATAAAAATAAGAATAGGTGCATCAACTTTCAGGCTCTGTGCTCTATATTAACTGCTTCAGCAATCTTTATTTGTCTCCGGAACCACTTATTAGCCTACACAGTATATCTCATATAATAAATACCGGTTTATTTCTCAGTAAATTGCAGTCAAAGAATAAACTGATAACTCCTTTGTGTCAGTGGAATGTTATTACAGTTTTCTCTGACATCAGTGAAAGAGTGTGACAGTTCTCAAGAGACTTGTAATACCCTTCAGCCGACGTCAGTAAAAGTTGTAATAGTCTTTTATTAACTTTACTTTAAGGTGACAGTAAATCAATAACTTAATATTTTAAATTAAATGGATTAAAACCATGAATAAAATTAAATATATACTTAATGTATGTAGCAGAGGAAATTCTTAGAGGGAAGGAACATTCAGTGTTATTGGCCTCTGCTACCATTAATAAATATTCCATTATCAAAACCTTTGACTAAATTCTAGGGTGGTGTTTTCTTCCAAGACAACTGTTATTCTATGCATAATACATGGATTTCCAATATACTTAATTAATTTGATATACAGAAATATTTTTAAAATCACGTGTATAATATCAATTTATAGATTAGCTGTCACAGCTGAAGAGTTTTTCTATACATACTAACTATAATCATTTCCACCTGGCACTGCTATAGGTCTGGCTTTCAGTAGCTTTTAGCTGTGGTCTGGATCAATCTCCTAAACCTCCCCATTTGGATTTCCCCTCTTCTTGGCAGATGGGTCCTCAGTTGCCTATATATTGCTGTTCCTGCTTCTCTGGATAGCACAGAAGTCTCTCTGCAGATCTGGGATCTGAGTTGAGAGAGGGGTCAGAGATTGAGTAGGACATGTCCTCTCCATCTTGATGGGGAGGAGAGGCATGCTGGAGATTCAAGGGAAAAGATAATACTAAATTATGTCTTTCACCAAGCCCTCATCTCCTGGAGACCAAGAGACAGCAACAGCTTGGGTAAATCCCTAATGAGGGAAGCCACCAGGGTTCAAATTGAATTTAAAGGTACAAGGTCTCCACATTATAGTCTTGGCTTTCTGTAGATCCCCTAGGATCCCAGGTGTGGAGGTAAGGCCCATGGTTATTTCTGATTGTGGCATGATAAGCAACATGTGGGAGACATGCTGCTCACTGCCACCAGAAATATGGATAAGGTAGTAAGAATACTGTTGCAAGTTGCTCAAAGATTCTGTAACTTGTCATGTGTGTCCTCCTATTGCAAATGAGCATGCTGGCATAGTGACAATAAACCAATCAGAGTAGGGAAGCCTAGAGTAATGGGGGTAGATAAGGAGGTAAGTTGCAGAACATAACCACAGATGGATTTGGTGTAAAAAAAATCTTCAGATGACTTTTTCCTGCTGCCTGGAAAGCCTTTAGAGGGGCTACACAGGAGCCTCATGTTAAAATGTTGGTTATTTTCTGTTTTAAAAGACTGGCAGCCTTTATATTAAGGAACATACCTCACTTTAAAGATGATCTGTTATTGTATCTAATGTCCCACAATGCACTTCCATCAAGTCAACGGAGGAGACACTTTGCCCCTTATTTTAGCAGTGATTATGCAAAAGATCATGCACTGTGATTCAAATGTATGATTTTGTACTGTATCAGAGGCTAAGGGAGATTAATTTCTGTAGGAGCCTGGATTTAGACATTGGAAACACATCACTGGCTTGCACATTTTTCTGGCTATGACCACTCTTTGTGACAATAGTAGACCCAGTGTATAAAGTCCATACTATGCCATGGACTTTTAAACCTGGAGCATCACCTTTTTTTTTTTTTTTTTATTTTTATTTTTTTTTAAGTATGTACCCTCTAGAATGTTTAAGTTCTTCTCTAGAGTAAAGTCTAAAAGAGTCTGTGTACCTACATTTTTTCAATATCATTTCAACCCAGGCACTTTAATCTTTTCCATCTTGATTTTAAATCAGAAATATCAAACATGAGCATCAGCTTTTTCTAAAATTCTAAGATTAATATAGCCATGGGTGAAATACTGTTGAAAACTCTAGCAGTAGAAACCTTTTCTGTGGGTGAGCTTTATTGGTGTCCTATCACAGGAAAGGTAGATCAAGGAAGAGGGAGGTGGGCAAGGGGAGAGAGAGAATGAAAGACAAGAAAGCTGTGAAGGACAAGGTAAACTTGAAAAAAGGGCAAAGAACAAAATAGCTGCAAAGAGAAAAACAAAAAGAAATGGGGAAGCTTGAACAGATACAAGAGGCAACTGGAAGGGTGACAGAAATACAAGGCAAAAGTAATTTTGAAAAATGAGGGAACTGGAAGATCAGTGAGAACAAGACAAACAAAAGAAGATGTAAAATGGATGAAGCAAGATGAAATAAGGCTGCATGGGCCAAAGGTATTTTATTTCTTCTTTACATTAAGTTTGACATGTTATGTTAAAAATGTACAATAACACTATAATCAGAATTCTGGTTTTTGTCCTGTTCTCGGCAGAATGTTGCTAGGAACTGTAGACCACAATGACTTGTACTTTATTTTATCTTACATGCAATTAAGTCTGTGATGCAAACTGGTTCAGGCCAGGAAATTGCAAATCAGGACTGATATTCTATGCTTAACACACCCCACAGGCAACCTAAATACATAAAAGAAATGCTTAAAGAGCAATGTCAGCCTTAATTTTCGATTGCCTCGCTTCTGACAGTTTGTTAAATATGTATTTTAATTATTTAAAAAACACTTGTGCACATTTATGTGGAACAGTTCTGATGTATCTCTTCAACCCATCATTTCAAGCCACAGTAATATATCTTAAGCTCTTTGTAATATGTCTATTAGCTAAATAATGTATTTAGACCATTTTTAAATATACACTTTAACTCATACTTTTTAAGACAATGCAGCTTGATGGGTAAAAACTAGCATATTTATATTATTTATAAAAATAAAAAACATGAGGACCAAATTCTGCAGTTCTTTTCCAGTACTCTGTCATGCAAAATTCCCACTATGGCAGATTTGATTTCTGTGAGGTTTTTCCTGCATAAAGAATGAGTAAGGACTGCATAAATAAGACAAGCAGCATTTGGCTCTGTAATTATCTAAATTGTTCGGTAGGGTTCCTTATGGCAGGTATGTACTATCCTATCAAAAGTACCCTTCTTGTCAAAATTTAGTATCTGAGGCACTTCAAATCCTTTATTTTTAGAATAGTGAAAGCAATATATAGGCTATTAGTTCACCAAGTCTAACTTATTTTACATTAAACTTGTGTTGGGTGATTGAAGTTTTGTGTTTTAATTAAAAACGCTTTATTTTAATGGCTGGTCTATTTATGCCAAGACTGAGTTTAGAATGATATTCATTGCCCTGTTATTAGCCTCTGAGATCATACATTGTTATCATATAGTGGCTTACTCAGCCATTGGGAACACCAGCTCCTGAAGAAAGTAACTCTTTATATATTTTATTCAAATTATGAACCCAGTCCTTCTTACAATTAATCCAATGAGCTTAAACCTGCTTCCTTTATTCAGTCAGATAGTCCCACTGAAGTCACTGAGCCAGGCTCTGAGATCCTTATTCATGCATAATTCTCACTGAAGTCAATGAAGTAAGTATTGAGTAAAATCTGAGGTTCCCAATTATAATCCTTCACCCATGTATCACAGCCTTCCCAGGCATAATGAGGGCCTCACCCACCTCTGCACCAGTGATCCTACTTACTGCAGAGCCTATGGAGTGCTTTTGATGAGTTCAGAGGTCCATGCAGGAAGACAAAGCAAGAAGTGGATGTGGATGAGGAAAGAATGGTCAGGCCATGAATACCATCCACACATCAGCCCTGAGAAGATCATGGTGGAAAGACCATTCTTCTAAGCCCTCTGCATGATGGTGATCTTTTAAGTGTGGCTTCTTGGGCAGTTGGCAAACTGCAGAAGCACCACACATTCTGTTCTAAGGGAGCTATGTTGCTGAGATAGGAAAAGGGCACAGTGCACAGAGCTGGAATGAAAGCACAGGGCCTCTGTGCAGATGGTCCCAAACTCCGGCTGATTACCTAGGATCCATATCGGCTGGAGAATCAGGCTTTCAGCTTACTCCACATAAGGATGGTGGGTCACCCCACCACCTTACTGATATCTGTGAGGAGAACTGCGCAGGTACTTTCTTCTCTTTAAACACTATCTGATGGGGCACAACAATCAGACTCTGAATAAGGACTTCAGGATTTGGCCTATTATTTCCAGTAAGAAAAAAATATTGTACCATCATAAGAAATGGCACCATGAAAAGATAACTCAAAATATATTGGTTTTGCCTGAGGGTGGTAATGGTGGTGGGGAAACCCTAATAGAAACAACAAAACTCACAAGAAAAAGTGTCAGATGGAGTATCTGCCAAAATTGACTTTCTTTATTAGTTTGTTCTATTAATTATTATTTCTTTTGAAGTACCATGGTAACAAATATTCAAAAGAATAGTCAGACCTTTAAAGTAAATTGCATTGGTTAGAGGAATTGAATTTTGTTAATAACTGAAAAAGAGAAGGTAATTAAAAAGGTTTCTTGTGGTTTGGAAATGCCTTCCAAATATTCATTAAACATTTAAGCTACTAAATTTGCAGAATATGTTCCTGACATTGGCACTGGTTCTGTGGTATTTCTCTCATCACATGGAAATACTGCGTGTTATGCAGAGTGCATTCATGCATAAACAATATAATTTTCATAAATTAAAACCTCCCCTGCAGAAGGAACATCTGTGCCTGCCTTTGAATAAAAGATGGTGGTAAGTGAGTTGCCCCTTGACTGACTAAGAGAATCCTTATGTTTAAGAAGAAGACATATAACCAAAAGGCATGCAAACCTAGGTCCAATTTTTTTAAAATTTTGTCTTAGACATTGTCATTCAGTGTTTTCCCCTTAGGTTATTCAGAGTATCTTTAGCTATCTTTGCTGCCTAGACAAGAGCAATGGAGTACTTGAAAAGTTGTTCTCTAATGATTGTTTGTTTTTCTTTTTTTCACTCAGCAACAAGTTCCTAGACTGCAGAGCAACACACTTTATCCAACTACAGCCAAATGAAATCGAGCTGCTGCAAAGTGAATCAGCTAGCCTAGCAATTAACTTTGTGTTTGTTTTTAGGTCAGAAGACTGTTTTTAGGCCCATAAACACATTGCAAATATAAATATGGTTTTGGGTCTTTGATTTTTGTTTTTATCATAAAGCACTGTTTGACTAGGAGATAATAAAATGATCTTCTATGTGACCCTGGCAAAACCAGTTGTCTCTTCAGCGGGTAGCTCAGTGGTTTGAGCATTAGCCTGTTAAACCAAAGGTTGTGAGCTCAAGCCTTGAGGGAATCATTTAGGGAACTGGGGTAAAATTCTGTCTAGGAATTGGCCCTGCTTTGAGCAGGGGGTTGGACTAGATGATTTCCTGAGGTCCTTTCCAACCCTGATATTCTATGATCAGACATGCCAAGTTTCACTTGTTCATTTTAAGGCATTTTATAAAGTATCTCCTACTTATGACGAAGGACTTTGTACCATGTGTTTCAAGGAGAAGTTTAAAGGTCACTCATTTTATTTGCACCAGTCTATGATAGACTTGTTGATAATTTTATTTCTAGATTGTTCATGGTTATTAGATGATTTAGATTTCTAAGACAATTTGTCTCTAGGTTTCTACAGCCCTAGAAGACCACCGAAGATTAAAAATTGAAGGATCACATGTTTCATGTCATGAAAGAAGAGGAACAGTGCCTGGTGAATTGATAGTGTCAGGATCATGGCCTCGGTTAGGGGGAAAAAAACCGGTGCAGCTGCTAAGGAGAAAAACGAAAACACTGCTGTGGGATGGGGCGAATGGATGGTGCCAAAATACTAGTCTCCAGATACTTCATTCTTAGCCACCACCTCTCTGGTGGAGGTGAGCGCCAAGACGTTGCAGAGTGGAGCGAGCAATTAGTTCTAGCGACTTCTGAGCTGGGGCCAATGGCTGCCTAATGGCTCGGCTGTAAGAGGCGGGGTCCAGAGGAGCCAATCGTAGGCTAGTACCTGCTGCCGGGAAAAGCCTCTGGCTGAGAAACATTTATGAACATGTATAAATAGTTGGATCATAAATGGCCAATTCTTCTCATATTGTGGGCAAACAACTTTGGATAATTCGCTTTTTATGTACCACTTACGGAATCCTTAATGAATCAGAATTAATCCTTTAATAAATGGTTCGCTTTAACTACTTTAGTCATTGTTGAATCACTTTCTATTCCAAAATAATGGCTAAGATGTATACTTTCCCTCAGTGCTCTCACTGTGCACCAGGAAAAATTGCAAGTACTGTATTAAAAATCAAGAGAAGATGGAGACACGAAGAGGCTTCCTGAAGTTTAAAGAAAACCACTCCAACTCTCAACCCTGCTGTGTTGTGACAAGGATTTACAAAATCGAGAGTAGAGGCAAATTTTGCAAGTTCTTGGTAGCCCACAAATGTTAACACTTTTGTCTTTTTTTTTTAATAAGAAGGGTCACATCAGTCACAAAGAGTACACAAAAGTCAAAACCAGCAACCTGAAGCTGAAAACTCAAATTCAGTCGTCTCCATATTACTCACAAATTTGTACTACATTTCTATTTACATCCTTCAACATTAAACAGACCAGCAATACAAAAAATGTAGTTTTACACTAAACAAAATAAAAACAAAGAAAGAATCCAGGACTTTGTTTTTGAGTCCGTTTTATTCTACAAATAATAAATGTTGCACCTTTCATGAGCTATCCAAGTAAAACAATAATCCCATAGGAATTACTTACACTAAGAAAAAAAATCACATATAAAGAGAAATGCAACATTCGATCAAATGTCCAATACTATGTTGTTACAAATGGATGGATGTTTCTGAAATCCCAGTGTGCATTACATCATAATATACAGGATTACGAACAAAATTACAGTACAGATTGATTCCAGTTGAACCAGCATTACATTTCAGACAGCACTTATTCTGGACTGCATTGTACATGCAATAGCTATTTTTCTAATTACGGGTTAAATGGTTTGAATTTGTTTTAAGCTACTGTACTAATTGACTACAATAGGTATATAGCCCAACGTTAACGCCTGATTAGTTTTAGGCTCCAGTTCATAATATGAGTATTTGACAAACCACCGACTGTGTGAATATGTATGAAATCATGCATTTATATTGTCTGGAAACATTAATATTTTCAAGTTCTCTTCAAAATTACAGATTGCAAAGGGGTTCAAAGACTAAAAAGAAACAGTGCAAATTGTATGTGATAGTCAAGCAGCTTTTGATTCTAGAAAGGTGTTGGCATTTGCTTATAATATTTATATACAAGTTTGTGCAAGTAATGTGTTGAATTGATATGTTCTAATAGAAAATAAGTATTTCCTTCTTATATCCTCTCAAGAATTAGGGATCTGGTTCTAATTGTAAAGGGGAAAATAATTTCATGGGAAAGAAATTGCCAGGGCTGTGCATTTTGTTAACGATTTGAAATGAAAGAAGTGCAAAGGCACTTCTCTACTTAACTTTTCTAAGCATTTTTCTGCTGGTTTAAATTAGTTAAATTATTTTGTATAAATTAGATATAATTCTACTTTTCCGATATGTATAAAAATTGATGAAGCTGCATGGTTTAAAATAGGAAATCCATGTTATAAAAAGTCATTAAAAATTCTGTACAAAATCACAACAAAATAATTCAGCATGGGAAAGGTAACAAGTAGTAAAATGTTGGTTGAAAAATATAGATTTATATATATTTTGTAATTGGCCCATTTCTAGTTTAAAAATTGCATAGATCCTAATTATTGCTTGTGATTTTGTTATCCCGATCAGATAATTAAAACGATCTGAATACCCCTACACCAAATTTACAGTGTAGTTTTCAACAGCTTTTAGAAAATAATACAGAAGGTGAACAGGAACTTTGCATCCCGGTTTCACCTCAAGGCAGAAACGACGATAAATACATATATCACTTGAATCTTAGAGTATTTGCACTTCGTAGCAGTGGTACCCAAAGGGCTGCCCTTTGTAAACAAGTCAGTCACTGTACGCACAATCAATTTGTTTCCTTCTCTGTCGTGACGCTGATGCGCCTTGAAGGGTTAATCGTGAAAGATGGCATTGAGCTGGGCACTCATGACTCGTTCGTGATGGGAATGGCTGTCATAGGGCATAATGTTGTCTATGGGGATCTCACAGCGAGAGGCAGAGCCAGAGAAGATTGATCCGTGGCCTGAGGCTGCTGCCAGAGTAGCTGCGGGATAGTGCATGGTAAAGGCATAATTTTTATCAAACTCGTTGGAAGGTTCATGTTTGAAAGAGAAGTTCCCACTAATGCTGAGGGGCGGGCTGAGGGGTCCGTCAAAGGAAGGGCTGGTGCAATCAGTGAGGGTGCTTTCAAAAAATGGCTCCAGAGCAGCCCCAAACGAGTGCGGAGGCTTCATGTGGAAGATGTGGGAGCTGTCCATGGTGCCATAGGGCGGACTGGGAAGACCCGGGGACTGGTAGGCGTAAGGGTGCACGGGGAAGGAAGCACTGGCCGGCTGCATATGGGGCGGCATGTCTTGGCTCTGCTCCGGAAGGAAAGTCCTGGGGTTGAGCTGGAGGCAGCCGGCTACTAAGTTGGTAGTGGGTTGGGACAAACCCTTGCACAGGGTCTGTACAAATGAAACGAGGTCCGGGCTCTTGCCAGAGCGCAGGATCTCGGAGAGCGCCCAGATGTAGTTCTTGGCCAAGCGCAGGGTCTCGATCTTAGAGAGCTTCTGCGTCTTAGAGTAACAGGGCACCACCTTGCGCAAGTTGTCCAGAGCCGCGTTCAGCCCGTGCATGCGGTTCCGCTCCCGGGCATTAGCCTTCATGCGCCTCAGCTTGAACCTCTCCATGCGCGCCTTAGTCATCTTCTTCTTCTTGGGACCCCGTCTTTTAGGCTTTTGATCATCGTCTTCTTCCTCTTCCTCTTCTTCCTCCTCTTCCTCTAAGTCATCGTCTTCATCCTCCTCCTCGCCGTTTCTCAGCGAGTCCTCTTCGGTCTCGGCTTGCATGGCTTCGAGATCCTCCTCCTTCTTGTCCGCCTCGTGTTCCTCGTCCTGAGAACTGAGGCACTCATCAGTCCAGCTCGGGGGACCCTGGGGCTGGGGCTCCCCCATCAGCCCGCTTTCGCTGTACGATTTGGTCATTTTTGAAGTCCTGCATTTAAGAGGGGGCAAAAAGAGAAGAAACACTTTAAACAGAAGAAACACAACCCTCTTCCCGCAATCCTCCCTCTCTCTTTCCATATATACAAACTGTGTGTGTGTGTGTGTGTACAAAAGCATTATGTTTTCCTCAAAATAAGAAACTAAACTTTTAATTATGCCCGCGCTTCTCTCTTATAATGATGTATTTATGTTCCAATGCCATTATGTAACTTGCTAATATTACCGTGGAATATAAATTGATTATGCAGAAGAAAATGTGATTGACACAATCGGAGTACATGAAGCAGTTTTATGAACGTTTGCAGGTTCTAAGGGGGAAAATTGTAAACAAAGATCCAGTAACCACAGGTTTTATACATTTTCTTGCTCTCCTTTTCTTCCCACCGCCTCCCTATAACAGCTACAACTTCCCCCAGGTAGTATAGCCAGAATATGCAACCTCCAGAACTGTTCAGAGCCAAGCAAGGCTCAGCTCTCCAGATGGGGGATCAGGTGTGACACTTCCTCTAAAAACCTGTCCACCTGAAAACTACTTGTTCCCTTCATTTCAGTATTCTCGAAGTTCTGCGGAACCCTTTCACAAAAAGACGAAAACAAGTATCATTCGCAGAACTGCAGCGTTCCACGCTGGCAAAGTGTCTGCTGAGGTGAATACCAGGGCTTCAGTGCAAGTGCAACAATTGAATTAGTGCAGTGCTGTGAGTGGCTTCTGAAGCCTCTGGTATCTCCGACACTGTAACAGGTACCAGCTCTTGCAGTTCCTACTCGCTTTTCTCTTTCCTCTCCAAATCCTTCGCCACTTACCTGAATGAACCTCCAAGCCCGATTTACACCACAGCAGCTTTACCATAAATTGCAGCGGTATTCTTCCAACGTCTTCTCCCAACAACCCTCTCTGTTCATGGGAAATAATCCCCTTCTCATTCAAACCTTTGGACCATCAATTCCATTCTATAATTAATTCCCTGTATTCCCTCTGTCCCTCGCCCTCCCAAAAAATATAAGTGGTTAATTACAAAAGCGACAGAAAACAATGATATTCAGACCAAATTTACACTGGGGTTTGAGGAAGGGGAGGAGCACCAACTAAATATGAGGAAAAAGTTAATGGGGGGGAGGTTAAACCCCTGGCTCCCATAATCGCAACCTGTGGAAATAATGCTTTAGAATGAAACACACCGAGATATTGGGGCATTAAACTGTTTCCGTTGTAGGCAGATTAAAAACTACATTAAACACTCACACATTGTATATCTCTAGCGAGATACAGCTGCAGGTATCTGTACTGAAATTCTGTTTCGGAGGAGGAAATCGGGGGGTATAATTACCTTCTTTTTTTTTTTTTTAGTGTCTCCTTTGCAGTGATGGTCTCATAACCCTGTTACTCCTGGAGAGCTCTCCTGTGCGAGGGTGTTTTCTCTTTTTTCTAGGGGCTGGGTGCAGAACGCGCAGGTTATATAGCGGGGCCAGTGATGCTAAAGGAGAGGGAGGGGTAGAGGGGATCTAGGCGCCCCCCCTTAATAGCCTATAGCGCCTGCGCCCCTGGTGCTGCCTGGTAAACCCCTCCTCCCTCCTCTTTCCCCCCCCCACCTCAGCTTTCCCCGGCACGCGCCATATGGTAGTCCACGTCAAGCAAAGGGTCCGGGCTTCTCACGTGACCTGCCCATTTGTATTCAGCGGAGCTCTCGATTCCATCCCTTTGTGGCCAAAAGAAGTGGCCATCTGTCGCCAGTGAGAGACTCTGCGGACCTGTTTGTACCCGCAGGAGAGGTTAACCCTTTCGCCGCTGGGAAGGGGAGCACTTTCCTGACGCTGCTGTTGCTGCTCTGGGATTTGTGTGTTGTTTTTTAAGAGAAGAAATTTTCAGTAGAGTTGGTTAGCAGGAACGGGGAACAGATCCACTGAGGTTTCAGCATGTACATAGCCTCCTTTCACGGTAATTGTTACTATCTCCTAGTCTGGTGTCCTCACCCCGACTCCTCACCTCTGCGCGACAGTGGGCGTTTGCAATTTCTCCACTTTCCCAGTGAAGGCACCTTTTAGCATTTTCCTCCCTTAGTGTATTTGTTTCCCGCACTGGAAACACAGCTGAGCATCTTTTAAAGATCTTTTAGACATTAAATGTCAATTATTGCAATGTCACACTCACCAAAACAGCTCAAAAACTGATTTCCCGAAGACCAGAAATTCCTCTTAGGCACTTTTCATCCAGTCCTGTGCGCTTGTTCACACCCCACACAGATTCACACAAACACACATTTTAATGATATAGTTCACTATAGGAGTATCATTGCCTTCGGTTATCATCCATGCCTATATCTTTTTATCTATATAGAAGACCATACGCTAGGTCGGGTTGTACATTTCCTTGAAAGTATTACATAGTCTCCTTTGTATGTTTCTTGAACCAAGCTTTGCACGTTTAAGTAGAATTTAACTTTGTCGCCAGAAAATGAAAATCTTTTAAAGATGTAGGTAAAGTAAGTTATACCTAGGGACCAGTGAGCGTTTCTATTAATACTTTATCAGAATGGTTCTTGCTTTCCTGGTTATTTGGAGAAGAATGATAGGTTGTTTAGTTCTAGTTTGAAAGCAATGTCAGGTGCCTTCTCATTATTCAGTAGCTCACGTGCAAATCTGTAATATGAAGAGAAAACAAGAGCTGCGTGTGTGCTCTACTTTTCAGACCCCTTTATTAATGCATCCACTTCAACGGAGGGCTAAGATGGAAAAATAGTTAATATGTATAGATCTTTACATTTAAATTACGATTCAAGATGGAGAATTGAGGTGTTATGCGTCGATGAAGCTGTCGAGTCTTGATGTCTGGTAAGCTTAACAGAATCAGACAGCTCTTCCTATGGTTTGGAGTTTGTGATGCACACTTTCCTCCCATTTCTGCGCGAAATTAATCCCCGTCTTTAAAAATCAATTGTCAACACTGTATTTTAAAAGACCATTTATAGGCAGTTACTCTAAAAGACTTTAAACAGATCTCCTGAGTTCGCAAACATTGCCAAGTTTCATAGGGATGCATTTTAACAAGGAAGTATCCTGGCTTGCATGGTAACAAGTGGAGCTTTTTTACTGGAACAGTACACATTATCCAGGGATTTAATCACGAAAGGGAAAGAAAGAAACTCATTTGTTTTGGCGTCATGCGGCTTTAAATGTGAAACCAATAACTCTGCCTTTCAGGGACTGATTTGAAAAGTATTTTTTGTTATTATTTTCAGGTCGTGTTATTTTTTTAAATATTTTCATCACGTGGATGATCTTACATGGCCCCCAGGCTTAGAGGTAAACATAAAACACCAGACTGAGACTTTTTGTCTTGATCATAGTTATCGATTACGGATATCTGTCCATTATTCAGTTACTGTGTGTTGGTTTGTTTCAAGTTAAACTTTGGTAGCGTGTAAAATGTATCTAGCATTTAATAACGGACAATACTGATTATTTTAACTACGATTAAGGGACCCAGTCTGGACCTGGCCACGTTTCTATTTTAAGTTGTTCTCATATTACATACCATTATGTTCGCTTGGTGTGGAAAGGCGATGCGTCTCTGCACATCTGGATATAACCTGTTCTATGGGAAGCAAAGATGCAGTAGAACTGTCTGCCTACTAATCTAAACCCTTTTATTGTGTATTGGTTGTCTCCAGTTTCCATCTCTTTTATTTTGAGGCAGAAACACCCTCAGATCGACAGGATGTTGTAGGTTTGGGCTTGGATGTTGTTGTTTTTGTCATTGTACTTTTAGGTCAACTTTAACGACTGGACTGGACAAATAGTCAAACTGGATGGATTCTCCTCTCAACCTACTAATATAATGCAAATTATACCTTTTCACTCTTTAAATGAATTGGTTTCAAGTGGCGGGGACGAGGTTAGGGATAGTTAGATATTTTTATTTCAGGTTCTGAAATGTTTAAAATCGTATTTTGATTGCATCCTATTTCTTCAGCATTAAAATGTACAACTTAGAGATAAACTGGGATGACAAAAGATCAAAACGTAGATACAGTGGCTACGTTAAAAACCCAATAATAAACAGTAGAAAACTGTAATCAGGTGAGGTTTGCAATAAGCAGCAAGCAGATTTTACGCACTTCTATTTTAATATTTTTACATATTCACTCTTTACGTGGGCAAACTGAACTCACTGAACTCTCTAGTTCGCCAAAATTATCCAGCGATAATTGGGTCTGATATAGAGGAGTGGGCTGATTTCTAAATTAGGGACAGGAGAGAAGTTCGAGGAGAAGAAGAAGCTGGAGGCTGCAGGTACAGAATATGTTTCTTGGTGCAGCTGGAGAGAGGCTGACTGCAAGGGCCAACAGGCAGGATAATCAGAGAATTAGGGAGCTTTCTCTGTGTTGCAGACTCTTTCAAATTCACCCTGTCTGTCGCTCTCTCTCTGGTTCAGTCTTCCTCTCTGCTTCTCGGTCTGTATTCTTATCTAGCCCTCGCTCCCATCCATTCTGCTTTACTTCTTTCTCCCTAACTTATTTGTTTCTTACTCCCTTGCTTTGGCTCTGCGTCTCTGGAATTCCGATCTCTCTCCTTTTCTCCTAACCTATATGTTTGATCACGTTTAAGGATCTCCTTTTTTCCTGACTTTCAGCCTCCTCCTTCTCCATCTGACTTCTGACTCAGCTTCCCCTTGCTTCAATTCAGGCTTCTCTTCCTCTCTCGAATTCTGACTCACAGGCTCTATTCTTTCTTTCTTTCTTTCTTCGCCTCCCGCTCCCCGGGCTTGGGGGCTCCTGTTCGCAGAGTTGCACGCGAACCGCACGCGTTGTCTACAAAAGCCCCTTTCACGGCTCACTGCTCCCATGCAACGTCCCAAATCTGCTCCCCTCTGCTACCCGCTTGCAGCTCATCTGCTGGCGCCTGCTCCTGGCCTGACGGTTACTTCGGCAGCAGGAGCAGAAGGAAGAATCACCGGCTGAGGGGCACGCGATGGGGGAGGGGAGAGAGAAGGGGGGAGGGAGCTGGGCAAAGGGTAGACAGGCTGGGAAAACAATGGGGCAGGATAGGACTTCTGAGTCCAGCAATGCTGGTCTGCTTCTCTGCTCTGCTGTGACTTTCCCCAAAGGAGGTGTCTTTCCTTCCTCAAAACAAAAGCAATTCCCAACGTCCGGAAAGCTGCGGGTCTCTAACACTGGTTCCCTCTTTCCCCGCTCAGCTGAGCTGCTAAGCTAGCAGCTAACACAGAGCAGACACTCCGGGCGAAAGATTTACAGAGTCGGTAATACTGGGGCTTTGTTTAAAAAAAGAAAAGAAAAGAAAACAAGACTAATCAAATGTTCCAGAGCAAATGTTTTCGAAACTACAGGGAAGTGTGTGTTGCTGATCGAGGAGAGGAGGCGTAGGAAGGCGTGGAAATGCTGTTAAAATGCCTTACAATTGTCCAGAGTGAAAAATCCGGCCCAAGGAAATCTCCTGGGTTTGCTGCATTATCTTAATTAAGATAATTGATTCACATTGCACCTGCGAGAACGAAGAAAAAAGGACCCCCCCTCAAATAGCTTTAAGCTATTGGAGAGAGGAAGCCTTGTTTGTAATTTAGTGAATGATTTACTACATCAACAGCCCAGTCTGCCTGTCTCCTGTATTTGTTATTTACATTTTCTGCTGTCTTCCCAAACAATGAACGGGACCAGACAAGGACAGAACACGAGTGTTTAAAATAAAAAGTTGCCAATATAGAATCCCGCCACCCCCAGCCGTTGGTGGATGTTGACACTTACAGCTCATTCAAAAAGACTTAGATGGGCTTTGTATGTTGGCTAGAAGTTTGGGGGCGACCTCACACCTGTTTACAGGAGGGTTCGGAAGCAGATTGCAGCCCGAATGGGAACCCAGAGCCAGGTAACAGACAAAGGCGGATCTCCCAGCAAAAGCGTTCGTTAGCAGGTTGGGATTTTTAATCTCCCTAGTGTGTGAGCAAAGGTGAAATGATTCCTGTTAGTTTATATTCTGGACAATTGTGTGGCCAGCCAATGAATTTGACAGAAAAAATCGGAGGGACAAACAGGAAGCAAATCAGCACCAAGGCCAGCTCCCGGTGTCAGTTACCCGATCTAGGGCACAGGACATTACCTCCACCTCCGCCGCTGTTTATGTATGTCCCAAACGGCTTCCCTTCTCCAGTATCGTGCATGAACCTTTAAAGAGAGGAACAATTTTAATTCCCCATTTCAGTGAAAGCACTGGCCCCCCGTCTTATTTCCTTCAAACGACTGCAAATTACTGCAAGTGGAAGTCAGACACAAGCAATCACAGTGCAAACTGTCCAAACCAAATGAGGTTATGGTATTTCCGGTTCAGATACAGCCAGCTTTTCTTGCATATCATTGAAGTTATGGATTTTAAAAATACACATGTATTGCTCATACTGGAATCTGTTAATATCTTATAATATAATATTTTAGAATGTGTTCAGGGCTGTGCTGGAGATTAATACAAATTCTAAATTATTTTCTGGTAGATTTTTGCCAGCCAGGAGGAAGTATTTTAATTACAATGGCCTATTCCCCTTCTCCCCCAGTTAAATGTGGTGTTTTTTTTTAATTTTATAAATGCAAACTTCTATTTAGTTAATGGAAAATACATCAGGACCAAGGTTTAATTATCAGCTTGCTAAGTGAGTCCCTTGGTCAAGTACATACATTACAATTATGAAATCACAATAGATTAAAAATATCATTCTAATTGATTAAAAAAAGACTCCAAAACACATCACAGAAGTGTGTGCCACTAAAACAAATATCTAGATGGTATTGTTAGGCCAGCAACCGCCTGGGCTAGAGTTTAAGGACTGTCAACAAGTCTGTGCTATTGGTGTCAAACCACCTCTATTATTAGGAACTAGGATTCTTATCAGAGGGGATTTAGATGCTGTTGTAACTGAAAAATCTAATTATTTTTGATCCCGGCAGTTACCCCCAGAGTCTCACCTTGTTTAAATACAGTCTTTTCTTTCCTCTTTAACAAATACATTTCCATTTGAATTAAATATTGATAATTTGACCTTTTAGTTCCTTTAACTAATCAAAAGAGAAAAAAAAATCCAAATGTAGATCCTAGTGCCTTGCCCTGGTGGGTCTTTCCGCTTGAATAGGCGCTGAGATTAAACGAGTCAAACTTCCTCTTTCATTGCACTCTCTTTGCACTAATTGCTTATGCAAAAATGCAGATTTGTATTAATTAGTAACTCCACTGATTAGTTCGGTGGTATTTTCACGTAATAAATCATGCTGCAGACACGATTTCTTGGCACATCCCCAGTAGTGGCTCAGGACGCAATAAGGTTTCCATATTAAATAAAATCTTAGGCTAAATCTACCTCTTCGTTGCAGGTACACTGTGTACCACCTGCTATATGCACCTGCTACGGGAAATTGCTTTCAGTCCCCGGCAAGCCTCTTTCCTTTCCTTAATGACGCACCATTCCTCCTAGGGTGTATATTTTAAAAAGGGAATCATGAATTAAAGCATCAAAGAATTAGACAAACGAGACATTATTTTAACCTTTTCAAAATTATGCGGCTCAGTTTTTAAGGATGCAAACCTATATTATTATAATTATATATTATATTATCTTCTTCCCTCCCACCACCTGCCTTTTTGTGCTCCTGTACAGTGCCCATCATTGTGTCCACTAAATCTCCCCCCTCCCAGGTTATAAACTACACACACAAAGATATATTTTTTCTGTTTCTCTCCCCTTCCTCCAGACTTCATGGACTGGACTTTGGGTTATGCAATTATTTTTACTTATTTGTGTTTCAGGAAAGCCTAGAGGTCCAAAAGAGAAGGGACTTCATCATGCGCACACCTCATGATAGCTAGCCCCTAACCCAAAGAGTTTACAGCCTATAAAGCTATCTAATAACCTAGGTTATATAGTATATGGACACTGTATACAGAATGATGTGGAATACAATAGCCACTTCTTAGAGAAAACTCTCAGGTAATTCTTTAATAATCATCCTAGCTAATAATATTCATCTGACTTACTAGGACAGTTTTGGTCTTGTTTATGCATGACCCATGTGTAAATATACTATACATGCACTATATTTCCTATTGATACCGCAGGCCCTACTTTCCTCTAGCAATCACTGCCACGTTTCCAACACAAATAACAGGAAACAGTGTGCAGGAAGTGGCACTCAAAAGAAGAGGAAAATGTTTCAGAGGCGTTATATTGAGGGGGACACTGGGACCACTTTGTCATAGGTGACACTTTCAGGGCCAAATCCTGCTTGCCTTGCTCATGCCAAGAATCTCACTGACTTCAGTGCGGCCACTGCCATGAGTAAAGCCTGCAAGGTCAGACCTTTGGCCCTAAGTTTAAGGACTATAATGGGATGAAAGAGGAACAAACACAGGTGCCAGCAGATTATCTAAAGCTTTGGTGAGATTAAAATGCTGTCTCACTATGAGTTATTACATATCCTCTAAATAGAAATCTCTTAGTGTTGTCTTTAAAGGGACTGCTTTTGTTTTCCCTCCTTAGGAAATAATTAAAATCTGAAAATACTTACAATACCCTTTCCATTCACTCACAAACTGAACGTTCTGCTGAATTCTGAACAAAAATATTAGCTCTGTTTGAGTTCCTCCCTCAAAATGGTACTGAAACTGTTATCAAAACATAATTATAGTATATACAAAATGATTCTAACTCACATTCAAAATGTGGCTGTTGTAGGTATCCATTGATAATAAAACAAAAAATGTTAATTCAATGACCCATTGGAATGAAAAAAAGATATTCCAATCATCATTACATCTGATATAATGCAGCTTTGTTTCAACCTCTCTGACTCAGCTCAGTCTATATTTTAAGCATTCTGCAGGGAGCTGGACATCATGGAAAATTCTTTGTCTATCATAGTCCAATAAATAAAACCACCATCCTTGTAGAATCAGCCCACTTTAAACTGTTTCTTTCTAAGCAAGATAGATGTGTAATCGGGTGTTTGCCCTAAGCCAGCCTGATTGTAGAATGAGCCCCACTTGAGGAGCCTCAGGCACTTCCCCATAAAGAGCAGAAGGTGGTAGTAGTAATGGGAATAAGAACCGTGATGAAGTGGTGATAAAGCCTGGCAGGAAGCTCAGAAAGCAAGGAAAGCTCTTCAGGCACTGAGGCCTGGGAGAGACTCTGTTTAATCAGAGAAAAGATGGAGAGACCCCAAAGGAGAACTTAAGAGGCTGGGTAGGAAATAGCCTAGGGAAATTACAGCATAGGTACAGGAGCAGATACACCTTTTTAGTAAAGGGCCCTGGGCTGAAATCCAGTTCTCCTACCAGCCCCAAGGAAGGGGGCATACAAGCCTATCATAAGGGTTATTGAGCACAGCAAGGGGCCTGCAGGCTGATCTGAAGACAGGCTGAGGAAGAGCTCCAGAGAGGTGGAAAAATCTTTGTGCTAAAAGTGTTTTGGGGATTATTAGTTTGGACTACTGTGACCCCAGAAGGCATGGATCTGAGACAGTGACCTGGTTTGAGAGTTACTGTCAGAGTTAGCACCACTGCCTTGGAGCAACTGTTGGCAGGGGGTGCTAATGGTGAAAGAGCTGCTATGCCATGACAGGATGCCTAGTGATGAGTGAACTTGGCTACAAGGTGTAAACTTCGAAGAGTTAGATCATACATTATGTACAATACAATTGTTTTGAGTGACCTTCCCTTCTCTTTCTCTCCCAATCTCCACCACCTGTGTCACCCAGTGGCATTTCACAGTCAATTTAGGAACCACTATGAGACTGTGTAGTGTAAAGTGTGTCTTGCTTTTAATAGCTCTTTAGAAGTGTTGACACAAAAGCAATCCTCTTTCTGACAGTTATCAAAAATCATCCATCCCAGCTGTGAATCTTCTTTTCATTAGAACTCTGTACTGATGCACATGCTGCACTCTTTCTCCCCACACTGATGTTCTCTCCAAGCATCTTAACCAAGGAACAAGTGTCCAAATTGGTATAAAATATTTGAAAGATGTGGTATTGGGTACACTTTAGATATCAATCAGCATCTCTTTTCACAAACAACAGTAAGGGTGATTGCTGTTTAGGGAATCATTTCTTGAGTCCATGCATGAATGTGGCTCTTCATGGATCCAATCCAAAGACCACTGAAGTCAACAGAGACTCCCATAGACTTTAATGAACTTTGAATCAGGCCCCGTATCCTGGCTTTGTTCAGCCCATGTAGAAAGGGAAGTCAGTTACCTTTGTGGTATCATCAACTCCCTCCATTTTCCAGGACCCTCCATATTGCTCCTGTAGGTTCTGTTATACATATGTAACATGGGCATTGTTTACCCTAGCCCTACCCTAGCAAAAGGTCATAGAGCCCTAGATAGTATTACTTTTTGTGTGAAATCCCTCCATGCTGGAGTACAAACACTAAAAGGTAGTTCCAGCAGCATGTTCTGTCTAGGATTCTCTGGCAGTCTGAACCCAGTGAAGCTGTTCAGCTTAGGAGCCAGAGGGCAACAGGGGCCTCAGGAAATGATGTAGACTGACAGTGCCTCCACACAACTGGTTTTGTGCCTCTCTGAGATACTCAGGACTTATCTGGGGAGATCCACTAGGTTTGGGAGTTTTCCACCCTTTGTGATGGACTCCAGCTTCCCACTCCCTGACATTGGAGGCAATGGCTCAAGGGAGTTACTCAGAGAAATCCTCCCCTCTGATCCTCCTGTGGCTTTTCCCATGGGTTCTCTCCCATGGGGATGGTGAGTATGGTTCTCTCCCACTGGCTTCAGCAGTTAGAACAATGACTATTATGACTTGGGCATATGTAAATTTAATGGCAAATGTTCCATCAGATACAAAGTACCGTGTGCCCTGGATTTTGTTCTCTCCTTTTCAGTCCTTTATGTGTATTTTTCACTAGTTTTATTCTCATTTTTTCTATTGTAGTGCTTGGCCACACTCACAACATTTCTTCTTGGTTGAGAGCTATTACCAGTTCTATTAATATTTACTGTTTTTAAGTATAAATGTGACATACATTTCTCCTTCTTATTCTGTTTTACATCCTTCTCTTTCCTTCAGTCTTTCCCCCTTCTCCTCTTTCTGGTTCTCTGAATGTTCTTTCTTCCTTCCCCTCCCCGCCACATCTCTCTTCTCCCTGCCCTGTTTCTTTTCCAGTTAATACTCTCAGGCCTTGACTAGACTAACTACCACATTTTAAAAGTCTAGCATAGACAGAGTACACTGCCTTTGCATGTGTAAAACTGATAAAGTTAAAGCCTAAGCCAGAGAACCTTGCCTACTCTAGACTTTTAAATGTTGGCTACTATATGTGAGTGCACATGTTCTAATATAACGACTCTAAGTCCTATTAGTCTAGATAAGCCCTCCAGGTAGACAAGGCATGGAGAACTGCCTCCAGCCCCAGAGGATATTGAGGATCTACTGGGTTAGGAATCTGTCTATCTTATGTAGCCTGTCCCTTCCCTTACAGCATGGCTTCTGATGCCCCGAGTGCATCTTTCACATTAACCTATGTAAACTTCTCTTTCTGAGAGAGACGCCACTAACATCTGCTTGGATACCTTCTGGGTTCAGAGAAAAGCATGTCATGAAGAATGGTGGCTTTCTGTCTCCACCTTGCCCCTGCCATCCCTTACACTCCTTCTCCTAATCCATGAAGCCTCAACCTTATGGCATTTACACATAGTCTTCTGTGTGCTTCCAGGAGAGGCAGAACATGCTGCTGAACCAGTGCTTCCCCTCTCCAAACTAGGGTGACCACTGTGTGCTTCCAGGAGAGGCAGAACATGTTGCTGAACCAGTGCTTCCCCTCTCCAAACTAGGGTGACCAAAATCGGGACAATCCTGATATTTGGGGCTTTTCCTTTCAGAGGCTCCTATTACCCCCTCATCCTGTGTCCTGATTTTTCACACTTGCTGTCTGGTTTCCCTACTCCAAAATGATGCTCCAGTTACATGCCATTATCAGAATATAAATATCTACTACTACTACATCTCTGTTCCCCTTCCACTCTGATAAGAGGATGGGAGTATGTGGCCTTTTCTTAGTCTTTCATTGTCAATTTGCTATAATATTTACTTTTTTATGCTAAAATAATGGGCCTTATTCTCCTAGGGTTACCACCCACTCGGACAGAGCGGGTTTTGGTGTGTATGTCCAGGTGCCATTTACAAGTCCTGAGGTCTGCTTTTTTGATAGTGGAAATGATCACTGCTGATTTGAATGTAACCCACTCAGATATGCTTACCCAATGAACACTCACCATTCTTGTGCAAGAGGGGGACAGAGCCCAGCCAATCACAGCCCAACACCCTGCCCACCCAGCCAATCGCAACCCACAGACCTCCGTGTCCTGCCCACTCCTGACCACCCAAATGGGGAAAGTTTGGAAAGTTTCTCAGCCTGGAGTTTGGTGGGACATGTGAACTGGGCAAGTGTGCAACAAATGGCGGGGAGGGTGCTCCCCTCCTCTCCTCTCTTGGGTGGGTGTGCTGCAAATGGGGGAGCAGCTGGTTCTCTTTCCTCCACATGCCCACAGTGTGTGCAAGTGGATAGAGCCTTAGCTGGTCCAGGAGGACACCAGGGGACCTAACTGGGTTTAGACTAGGCTAGATAGCTTGTGTTAACTAAGCCCATCCTTAACTTGACCATTTTTTCCTGATCTAGACAAAACTCTAGCATGGATAGGCCCTTAGCAATGGGATTTTCAGTGCAACTGAGAGCAATGTACACCTCTTTTTCAAGTGTAACAGTTGTGCAAGAAACAGGATAACTGAGTCCTGTATGCTCCCATGTGTGTTCTGTAGCTGGAGCAGCTATATGCTGTGATTCTGACGGTGCAGCACTGCATGCACACATAGCAGTTTGAACAGAGGAAACCTGGCACCTATTGATGTATGCACAGTCAGGCAAACAGTATGAAGGGTAAGCCAGAATTTGACAAATCCATACAGATATATGGAGTGTCCACTGCCGATAAGGATTAGGAGCATGACTGCCTGATGCATAGAAATGGTTTGAGTCCTGGTCAGGGTCTCTTGAAACTCCTATAACTAGTCGTGCTTATACTTACATACCTGTGATCAACTCTGAGCTCCAGCTGCTGCCAAGTATCAGACATGAAATAGGCCACCCTGCCATTTATTACCAAGAAACTCCTAAACAAACCTAGAGTTTTCATCCTCCACCTCCAACATCCATCCCCATTGCATGTCTTCCAGATGACCATGCTTAACAGAAGATGGAATTTGAATGGTTATCCTGTATGTAGGCCTTAGGAACAGGAGAATTCAAATTCAAAAACAAGTTTTGAATGTATGAACTTATTGGAAAATACAGAGGAATTCAATAGGCCACTATGATGGATTACATTTATCTCCAGAAAATGTTTCATCTGCCATTTCAATTCTTAATATAATGGTGTATAATTTGTAAAGAATACCTGATCTAGTGAATTTTGCCTTCTTTTTGCTTCACTGATTATCTACATGCAAGCTGTGTTTTCATTTATCAAGGTGATGCATTTTATAATTTCTGTGAATATTTCTTGGCCTGTAGCTCATTTTTGAACAGTTCTTTTGAGTATTAATATTCAAAATGTGAGCTGTTTGACTGGACATGCATGTGACATGGCATATTTCTGTCCCATGACTGAACAAATGCAGCTGTTCGGTATAACACTGATGTACATTTTTGAAATTTCAGTGGAAAATGGCAAGAATTTTTCAATGGGCAATTTTAAGAAGAATTTTTGCTATTTTTACCAGCTCTAGCAAATACTAAAAATAATAAAACATAAGGTTCTCTTGGCTTTACTCTCATTCTAAGCACAACAGGATCACTTCTGCAAGTTTCTGAATAGTATCAAATCCAATCCTGCGGCCATAAGAGATGGACAGCAGAAGTTTAAAACCTTTCAGGTTTTAGTGGCAGAGGATAACTAGCATATATGATTTTTAAAGGTTATATGGGGAGGAAGAGATTGCTTTCTAGTTCTATTTCTTCAAATACTGTAACTTCTCTTGAAATTAAATACATTTTCAAGGGGCTTGAATTTGATCCAAAGCTCACCGAAGCCAATGGGATTCTTGTCTTTGCTTTCAGCAGGTTTTTGATAAGGCCCATAAAGCCTGGATCTCTTGTTTTGAAATAAGTGATAAGTAAGGATTGTTAATCATCATCACTAAGTACCAAGGTTAATTACACAAGCCATGTGTTCTCCAATTGGCCCATCTGTTGTGCATTTCTTATATTTTATCTTGTCATTGGTTTAGATTGTCTCTCTACTACAAGAAGATTATTTCCTCTTTTCTTCTGGCTTTATTTAAAAAGTTAATTCCTTCTTGTCCTGCTTTTCTTTGTTCTCTGTCAATCTTTAATATTTTTGCAGTGTTGTTGTAGTCCTATTGCCCCCAGGATATGAGAGAGACAAGGTAGGTGTCTGTCCCACCTTATATGTAGCTCTCACACTCTGGTTACCTTCTGCAGACCTGAGGAAGAGCTCTGTGAAGCTTAAAAGCTTGTCCCTTTCACCAACAGAAGTTAGTTCAGTGAAAGATATTGCTTCATTTACCTTGTCTCCCTCATGTTTATCAAAAGAATAAATAAATGACTTTAGGAAATGCCTCTTAACTAAAGCTAAGTGAACTATACAAAGCAAACAATTTACTTGACAAATTTAATCACTTCTCCTGCTTGCAAATAAGGCCTATGAAGTTGTTTGCAATTTTTATTATTTTTGTTTGCTCTTGAAATGATTGAATATTTATGGAAATAAATTTCAGCTTATTGATTGCTCATGAACTATTCAACATTTCTTTGCGTATTTACTCTTTGTAGTTCATGCTGTATGACAGGGCTTCTATGCCACAGTGGTATTCATTCTGTTCCCTGACTGGATGGCTGAAAATATCATAAGCTGGAAAGAGCCTACACAAGTCCCTAACAGGGTGAAAATGTATTCATGTGAATATTCACAACACTTTCTCTTTCCACTAGTATTCTTTATGAGCAACAGCAACAAGAATAAAATCACTCAGATGAATATACATGGAAAGTTAATTAAAAGGTTGTAAATATTGTTAAAGTAAATTTGCAGTTTTTATTTGAATGTTGTTTTTTAGTGTTCACCCAGTCTTACTTTCAGTGTTATCTTGCGTAGTTTGCATAGCTACTTTTCATAGATGATTATTTAAAGTCCATTCCTGCTTTCATTTCACAGTTTATACTTAAGTGGTGTCATTAAATAATTTTCTGCCGGCTTAGTTCATTTATTAAAGCTTTATTTTACAAGAAAGCTCCTGAGATGCAATATTTAATCATTTGTCTTGTCCTTGAATTTTTAATTCAATGAATAACTTTAGCTGCATTCAGCAATTCATAAAGAACCAAGCTAATCCATCTGAATTTATGAAAAATCAGTCTAAAATATCACAAATCCCTCTATAGGCTAATTTGGGATGTTCTTGGTCACATTTAAATACCACATTTTGTGTTTTTCCTACCAGTGTTTTGAGAACTGCATTAAATAAGTTTATATCTTCCCTGGTGACCTTAGTTTCTCATTTTCAAGGTCTTTGGTAATCAAAAATATAACAAATTGGACATGTGCCGCTTCACCTCTGCTTGACATTCATATTTGGTACCCAGTATAAAAATACTAATCAAATTTGTAGATTGTGTACTCCCACTTTGAGCTCTGGAGCTAATAATTATAAATCCCACCTCCCTCTAAAAAATCATCCAGCACTGAACAACCCAATTTGATTAATATTTAGAATTTTTCATTATTGCACCGAACTTATAGCTTTGATTCCTAGCTAATACTTCATGTAAGTCATTACACAATTCTGAGGACCTGCTGGAAATCGTAGTGATTCCAGCCAGGCAGGTGAACAGTGTGGGTGGAGGTTACAAGTTAGCTAAGCAAGTAGCTCCATCTTCAGGACAGCTAGAAAATTACTGCTAGAAATCAGCTTTAGCTGCTTAGGCCTGTGCTCCTATGTGGCCCTGCTTAATAAGAGGTCTCCCTGTGAGACTCAGAGGGGAGATGTATCTTTTTAGAAATAAAGGTTTCAGAAAGTTTGTCAACTTTAGAAATGCAGTAAAATACTTTCTCTCTTTTCAAGGGCTATCACAAAGCCAATGAATTTGAACCCAGAACTGCTATTTCATTCTTTATCCTGTAAACCTGGGGCCAAATCCTCAGCAGATATAAACCAGCAAGGTTCCAGTGAGCTGAGTGAAGGTACATCAACTTCTACCAGCTGAGAAGCTGGCTTATGATGTCCAGGAAGAAAATTTGCTAAGAAATTGGGGATTTCAGTTCTATGGATAAGGCAGAAGAGAAGAAAAAGCCAGTCCTCAGACTGCAAGCTTCTTTTATTTTGATATGTCTCTATGCCTTCATCTCATCATATAGCAAATGACCATTTCTTCCTTTTCACTGGAACCAAAGAAGTGCACATATGCCCACAATGAGCTTGGCAGAGGCATCTGTGTGGGCTCTTGTGATAAGGCATTTAGAGTGAAGGGTTCTTGATTGTAAAACTCTTCTTGGGGGCAGTCAACAAAGCAAGCTCCTAAACCTCCTAAACAAAGCAAGCTCCTAAACCTCCTAACATTCACAGTATAGGGTCAAAGGAATTGCCATACCATGCCAGACCAGTGGTCCATCTAGGCAAGATTCCTGCCTCTGAGAGTGGCCAATACCAGGCACTTCAGAGGAAGATGCAAGAAGCCCCACAGTAGGAATTTTTTCCCCTAAGCCCCATTAGTCAGAGGTTGACTTATGCTTTGCAGCATGAGGGTTTCTTTCTTTTCCCAAACTCTTTAGTTTTGTTATCCTTACAACTGTAACGCTGGATGTTTAGGCCAAGTCTTTGCCAGATGAGTCTAAACTAACTTCTACTTCTCTGATTTTCCTTCCTGGTGGGTTTTAGCTAAATGGGGGATGGGTTAGCATTGTGACCTAGTGTGAAAGGTTACAAACTGGTGTTCATGGGTGTGTGTGTGTGTAATGTCAAGATGTCTCAGTATTTGATACTCTATATGTAAAATAAATACATCCATGGAGTTTTATGTGCATATGTCAAGACTTCAGATGTGATGATTTTCTAATGAAGTTCCTTATTATTAACCTACCTGCCTATCTTCCAATGCACAATAAATAAATAATTAAAGATGAACAGAGATAGGGTTTGATCCTGCAGTCCTTAGTTAGGTGGCTAAATCCATTGTCCTCAGTGGAACTAATGATGTGAGTAAGGGTTTCTGGATAGGGACCATAATGTGTACAATGAAAACAGGATGAACAGGTCTTTTTCTTATGCAAATCAGCAGCCAGTGGTAAGGAAAGCAAAGGCGAAGGCAAGAAAACTAACAGTGAAAAATGACGATGATCCATGCAAATGCTTCGGAGTCCATCTGCAAAAATAATGCTATTGGCTGCTGTGTGATCTGAATCATGGGTTTCCTCCAAAGGGCTTCATTTCAATGAAGTGGGCACTACTACTGTGTGTATACAGATTACATCCACAAAATAGAGTCCAATATGGCTTAGCTTGTTGTAATCTCTTCTCTGTGGTAAAAGGCTGTGAACTCTAATTTTCCATAAGAATTAGGGTAAAATTTTCAAAATCACCCAAGTGACTTAGGAACCTAAGTTCTACATTCAACAGTTAGGTACTCGGGCGCAAAAGTCTCATGCAAAGTCATCAGGACTCAGGCACTGAAGTGAAAAACTCACCTTTGAAAATAGAACATAGGCACTTCTGAAAATGTTACCTTTGTTCTGAAAGGCAGGGCTGTATCTGTATTGCAAGCCAAAGGAAGGTTTGTGCTGGGAGAGATTTTATTCTTTAAATGAGCCACTAAGTAGAGATACGTTCTCTCAATAGCTGGCAACTGTTCAGAGCTTCTTTTTCTGATAACTTGTGGGTTAAAACCCCCCTGGCTCTCCTGAAGACTGGGGGTGAGAACCACTTTTTCAGTGCCTATTATAGTCTGAGTCTGAGTGAATGACATTTTAATTTCTAAGGTTGTGTCTGAGCTATTGTTCTGCATATAATGCATTTGCCTAAACAGTTAAGGTCTGATTTAAAGATAATTGAAATCAATGAAACACTTACTGCACTACCAGGGCCAGATCCTCAGCTGGTGTAAATATAGCCATGGCTTACGCCAGCCAAGGATTCGTCCCTCATATCTAATAACTCACTGATTTGTAAAGTGCTTTAGTATCAATATGAAAAATACTAAGTAAAACCACATTCTAGAAACTACTAAAGCACGGGAATTAGCAAAAAAAACAAGAAGCAAGCAAGTATGGGAATAACAGCACATGATTGTTACAGGAACATGAAGCATGAGACCGTTTGCTTTATCCTGAACTGGCTGTGACTCCTCATTTGCTCTACAAATTTTGATCTGTGTTCAAGAAGCACTTCTGGCACAGGCTGTGTTGGGGAGCAGGAAGCCTCTCCTTTGGTTTTACCCTGTGTGTGTATGTGTGTACAATTTTTATATCCATCTCCCCATCTCATCTCTTTCATCTACCTGCACACACTAAATCTAATAGTGGGGAACTAAGCCTCTCACATTGTTTGAAAATATAAAGGCTGTCAATCATTACCTTTTCCTTCCATCACTGGAGAAAAGATGGCAGAGTTATTAATGTGTAGTTCCTGACAGATGTTGACAAGGGAGAAGCATGTAACTAACTCCTTTGGAGCTGCTGCAGAGACCGATTAGCATGCCTGTCTTGTGTTATCCAGGGCCCCAAGGGAACTTCCAGATATGTCAACATCTGGCCAGAGAATGGAATTTTCAAGACCCACATCTAGGGCACATACATTGGAGACCTTTAATGAGTGATGGGAGAGGTGTATAATTCTGCAGTAAAACTGCATTATAATAGACTATTGCCAGTAGAGAAAGATCTTCCAGAAAATAGCACCTTTTAGTTGTTGCCACTGCAGTACCAGCTGCTGCAATGTGAAGCAATCCAATGGTCAGAGCAAGAATATGTGAATTTTCCATCACCTCATCTCTCTGTTTTAACATGATAGTTCTGTGTATTAGGGCTAATCAGAAAAATCTCACGTTTCTCTCCTTCATATTTATTATTTATTAGACAACCAGGAAAGTAAAAAGACTAGATCCATGCTCTAGAAAGTTTTAAATTAGTGCCCAGAGTATCCTGTGATCTTCTGGCCACTGACTTTTCTGCAGAATTGACCCATTGCTACCAAGCCGGTTCCAGAGTAATTTTTAAAAAATATTATTAGCCTTTCTGATTGTGAAGTTAACCTTCCAAAGGTAAAGTGAGTGCAATCCACTACACTATTGTTTTCCAGCGTCTCCAGGCAGCCTAAAGCAATAGCTGCGAGAAGGGTGAACTACCTCCCTTAGTCTCACTGGAGTGCTGACTCTAACCCTAATGATGTTAGTTTAAATGGTATCTTGTTAATTAGTTCACTGAAGCCACTTTAGCAGAAACATTTAGCTAACTACATGCCTCTTGTTCTTTGAACAGTGGTGAATACTTAAGCAAGGGGCAGTTGGTTGCTTTCAAGAGTAGCTGAGATGAGGAACTAGGAATTCAAGCCCTCTCTCCAAATTTAATATCTCCTCAGTTCCTATCCACGAGGGGTGAGAGAGAAACATGAATTCCCTCCCTGTCAAGCACCCTTGTACTCTCTCCTTTGTTCATGGAAGGAATTTTCCACAAAGCCACTGCCTTGTCATCTCTTAAACTCTACTCTGTTGTGAAGCCTACAAAACACTTGACAAGAGCTAGGCAGCTGGCGTGGTGCTTGTCACGCGCATCTCATTGTTACCTTGTGTTCCTCCCTGCTGTTTGTTGTATTCACTGGTTGTCTCTCATCTGATACTTACAATGTAAGCTTTTTGAAGCAGGTACCATCTTTTTGTTTTGCCTACCACAGCAGGGTCCTAATCTTTGACCAGGGCTCACACGTGCTACCACAATACAAATAATCAATAATAATAATGATGAATGGATTTCTGGGTGACAATTTCATATCACCTCTCATGCTTTCCTGGATGCCAAGTACTGCTTCACAGCTGCCAGGACCTCCAGCTTTCCCCTCACGTGCAACTATTCATTTTCAGGACAAAATTCTGATACATTCTGTAAATTGAAAATGTGAGGCAAAGTATAGCACATTGACTGTAATATGAGATTAAATAACACAGAATACTGTACTGACCACTTCTTGATTTTCATAGTTGAATGACTCCCTCCTCTTTTAAATTTACATGAAGCTACCACAGGATTTGTAGTCTCCTGTATTGTTGAATACAGGGGCCTCATCTTACCTGCATCTAGGTCCAGGTTGCTGTGGGAGACACAGGGACTTGATTATAACCAAAGTATCTGAACCAACCCTCCCTGAAATCAAGTAGATCAACATTTTTTAAAATGGGTCCCTAAAATGAGTCTCCTGGGTTCATATATCAACATTAAACTAAGGATTTGCAGTTGGGATTTTTAAAAGCTGTCAGCAGTGTCCTAACTCTGCTCCTGTGAAAGTTAATGAGAATTTTACCACAGATGTTAGCAGGGGCAGAGTTAGTCTATTCCTGTGCACTTTTAAAAAGGCCACCCTCAGAGTTGAACTTGAGGCATCAGTTTTTAAAATATTGACTTTAATGGTCATTGGATCATGCCCTAAATAGTGCTGTATAGAAGAAGAAAGGTGAATGGGATGTGCCACAAGTAAAGTTATTGAGTGGAGAACTTTATCACACACTTTAGTTCTTAGCTTTTAGTTATTCCTTGTCTTTTTCATGTTTCTCTCCTTATGTCAATATTGTTGGTGGCACCAATGCCCGTTGGTGTCACTTAAATCATGTAGGAACTTGAGGTCATATTTAGAAAGGAACATTTCATCCCTGTTCATACACATTAGGTCTTTCCTCCCCCAGATATCAGATTTTGGCTTCTAAATGTGGACGTGTTTAGTTCTTTCTTTCACTTTGTTGCGTGTGCATTCCTTGTCTTCCTGGACATGTCTGGATTAGATTTCCACCCTAGGACTGTGCTCACTGACAGGCATAAGAGGACTTATTTCCACTCAAATGAGAGGAGATGGTAGCAATGTTTAGAGAATTTGATGAGAACTCCAGCTAGTAGTTGCAATTACTCATATTAATAGCAAATTTAAAAGGTGCTCCCAGCAATGATTTAAAAAAAATATTGTTGATATCCATAGTTACCCATCCAGAAAGCAGAGATGGAAGAACTTATGTTACCAATTCAAGATATGAACCAGTTCAAGCCCTAAAGTTTTTGCTCAAGTCCAAACAATCTCAAATTCTCCGAAACTGTATGCTCTTACACATTGTGCTATTTGGTTAGGCATAAAGACAATGATTTTCAAACTTTGGCATCTATATCAAGTACCTCTGGAAAAAAAAAGGCCAGTTTTATTTAGGTGCTTATATATGAATGTAGATGTCAAAAATTGAAAAAATGTGCCCCAAAATATTGATCTTCCAAGGAATTTAGATATATGTGTATTTTTAATTTTGACACTTGGTGGCGCTGCAGTTAATGTTTATATTTCTCTAAGGTTTTCTTTTCCCTTGTGATTTTATTTTTGGTTTGTTTTCTCCATTTCTAGATGTTACTCTGTATTTTGTGGTGCAAGTAACACCTTTGCTGTCCCTGGGTTTTTTTTTTTAAAGACTCAAAGTGAATTGGAATTAGAAATTATTGAAGAACCTGGAGATGTTTCAATACATGTTAATTTAAAAAAATCCCAGTTATTATTATTACAAAACACACGAGTACCACTGCAGTAAATCATTTCAAATGTAAGCTTGCCATCCTGTGATTTGGACTATAATGTGTCAATGTATAACACACATATAAAATTACATCCAATCCTTTTTCCTGTGGTAGAAATCAGCTACAGCTATTCCCAACAGCCATTGAAGTTAATGGGAGATTTGTCTAAGTAAACATGGTAGGTATAATGATCTTGGGGTTCATTAATAACAAACCAGTGAATGAGAAAGGAATAAAACTTTAATGAAACAAACCGGAGAGCTTCTATGGTGTTCCCCAAAGCAACGAGGAGTCCAGTGGCACCTTAAAGACTGACAGATTTATTTGGGCATAAGCTTTTGTGGGTAAAAAACCCCACTTCTTCAGATGCATTCTTCAGTTGCATAAATCTGTTAGTCTTTAAGGTGCCACCAGACTCCTTTTTTTTTTTTTTTGTGGATACAGCCCAACATGGCTACACCTTTAATATGTGGTGTTCCCAACCTCCACCTCCAGAGCACATCTCCAAATTCCCAAACTCAAACACAATCCCTTTTGAGGGAGCATCTCCAAATCGCAATCTTTCATAAACATCTCTCTACAGTAGGCAGATCAAGTTCATATGGTATAGAGTTCCATGCGTAACACGTAATCAAATGATGGTCCCCATTGTTGCAGATTGGGACAAATGCTGCCCCCAATCTTTCTAGTAGTTCCAAGTGGTTCATCCCCAGACCCACAGATCTCAGGGGAACTACTGCAGGCAAGGGGTTTCTACGTTGAGGCCTTGTACCTCTGCTCTGCTATGAGGTCTTTCAGGTCTCCTGACCCCATGTCAAAATGGCTTCATTGAAGGTGTGCTGCCAGGCACTCCCTCAAGGACTGTTGTCTCCCAAACCATCCAATAGAGCTTTCATGGCCCGGAAGTGGACTCACATATTATAATGATGGCTCAGTGAGCATTGATTCTTGCTTGTTTGTATTGTAAGTTTGGGCTGTGCTCTGTGTCAGGGGAGAGAATGTCATGAATAGCAGCTATCTCTTTGGCTCCACCATAACTGGCCCCACTTCCAACTCCCTGCAAACAATATACTTTGTTTTTAAGTGCAAATCTCTAGTACTTGTACAGAAAATAAATAAATAGTACATACATACCTGCACAACATTATATTTAAATTGAGTCCCCAAAGATTTCCATTTAAATCTACCTTCATATTTATTGATCTAGTTAATTTTATCTATTTTTTAAGTTAAAGAACCAAAGAAGTAACAGTTTCCGTACAGTAAGCGGGAGCTAGAACAAGATTGCTGTTACAGACGTAAAGGAAAATAATCAGGTCACAGCCTTAAAGCAAACAAGACATTTTTATGACAGAAAATGTAGTGAATATGTGCAAATTGAAAAAGGTAGATGAAGGAGCACAACAAATTGTGAGTGATGGTTATGTGCCACCAGCTGTTCATGGAGAAATGATGGAAGGGCTACAGTGATATGGGAAAATTATCTCCTCCTCTATACAGTAAAGTATGTTCTGACTTGGTAGTGCCATGTGGTGAAAGCCTCAAACATATGGCAAGATCAATTTTGGTTTTAGATGTATGTTTTTAATGCCTCAACATTTGATCTTCACATTTCATTGGTCTCAGTGGATGAAAGTGAGCATCTTGTAACATCCTGCTGCTTTACAGAGGCTGCTTTTACATTGGTGGTCTTTGGAGTTGGAGAAGAAAGGAGATAAATTTAGCCTCTAACAAAGAGGGATCTAATAACAGCAGAAGGGGGCATTCATAAAGAAGTCACTAAATTAGAGCATATTCCACTTACTCAGGCTTCAGAAAGACTAGAGGATATGACAAGTGCCCTTGCAGTCTAGTTCCTTTTTTAACAGTTATTGGCAATGTAGTCATTCCTCAAGAGTCAAGGCTGTTTGTTTTTCTTAATTTACTTTAATAACTTCCTTGCTGCAATTGCCTCCAGTTATTAAACTCAGGAGACTGTATTCCTTAATATATATGTTTGATTTTAACTCTGCAAAGAAAATAATTTGAGTTCAGACTTCCACTTGACCCTGAACTCAGCCCTTTGAGCCAAAGGATTATAGCACCTGTATTGTTTTTTTCCCCTCCAGGGCCTCTCAGAAGAAGAGTTATCTTTCAGGATGTTCAGCCGGGTACAGAATCTGGGCACACTTAAAAGAGGTTTTCATTACTGGCATTGTTTACTAGAGAAAATTGTCCCAGTTTAACTTAAATTGGTTTAAAAACTTGATTTAGTTAAATCAGTGCAAAAAGCTGTGTGACAACTCTTATTTTGGTTTGAGTGGTTTTAAATCATAAATTTACAGATGAAAACAAAATGGATATAAACAGTTTTAAATTGATATGAGACTCCACACATACAAATTATTTTAGTTTAAACCAATCAAAATTAAAGCATGGAACCTGTATATACACAAGCCCTAAGGCCCTGATCCTTCACAGACATACATGCCTGCTTAACTTTAAGCATTAGTAGTCTCATTCACTTCCATGAAACTAGTCTTATGCTTAAAGTTAAATATTTGCACGAACCTTTGCAGGGCTGGAGACAAAGAGCTTATTGATTGAGAGCCAAGATTGGAGCCTATGATATATATTCAGTTGTTCCTCTTAGGCTGCATGTCCACGGGCCTGATTTTAAATTTGAAACCAATAGGAGTTTTGACATGAGTCTTCAGTGGCAGCAGAATCAAGTCTGTGACTTTTCAGTAAAAGGCGGCTAGCGTCGCATGTGTTCCTACAAACCTCTAGTCTTCAAAAGATATTCGTGAAGCATATCTGCATAGCTCCTTCTGCTGGTGAAAGCGATGTACTGCAGTATTTGTTCCATGAGCACTAAAATATCTACCCTTTACTGAGTTTATTTTATTAAGAATCCCTTCTGATTTCTGAATTAACACAGATTTCTCCCATTTGTCAGAAAAGGAAGACTCAATAGTATTACTTTGTATTATAATATGAAAAAATACACATAAAAATAAAGGTCATAGTTCAATAAGATTTTGCATAGTAAAAATATAACTGATTCATTGTCAGGTTTCAGGACCATACAAGACAAAAGTCTATAGAAACTTTATCCCAAACAACAGTTATGAATTGTGCTTTATAGAGGCTATATTAGCAGGCAGATCATTTGAAGTTATAATCTACTGCATTTACAGAGCACTTTTCAGCCCAAAGCACTTTACAAATGATATACAAGTGAAACATGTCTTAGGCAGTCATTTAAAGGACACACACAAATCATGTGTAGTGGAGGTCATACTTAAGGATAGAAATATATTGTACTGGGAACTTGGGCTACTTGGCTTTACTAGAGCCATGGGAGACAGCCTGTTGGAGATTGATCATTGTTCAAATTCCATTATACAATTATATATCCAGATAACTTGAACTCTCACTGAAAGGCAGCCACCTCTGGAGTGGAATATGGCAACTGCTAACACTACACAGCTAATGTATACAGCAGAAAATAACAGTAGAGGACTATGGCTATCCTCAGTTATGCAGCTTAAGTAAATAGGCTGTGCACTGGGGACATCTGTGGAGTATGAAATCCCTCCACCCAAAGCTTGAAAACCTATTGGAAAGCCTTCCGTTCAATTAGGAATCTGGACTGTTGATCTGTATAATCATAGATTCACTGAATAGGGCACATAGAGCGCTAGCATGTGGCACATAGTGTGTAGAGCCAGTACAGAGGGTCTCCGCAATAATTCCACCATACATAGCAGAACCGTATCCAACACTTTCCACCAAAGAATGTGGCAGGATTTTCCTTTCACGAAAAATACAGTCTATAGCCTGAGGGTTTTAGGTATGCAGAATGTGCCAGTAACTTTCCACACTGAATATGGACATGGTGCCAGGGCTAACTGCCACACTTACAGGAAAAAGACCAAAGTTCTAAAGAGATTTCAGTATAATCCATCTGTGTGGCCACAATCATTTGTACAAATAATTTGGAACATACTAGTTTTTACATATGCAAGTAATAGAATTTCTTTTCATAGAACATTCCCTTTGCATGTGCAAATGATCAAGTATGCAACATTAGAGGCTTCCTTTAGAAAAAGTGAACTTAACAACCACAAGTGGTCAGGAATTCAGTTTTATATTTCATCTTAAAGAAAGACAGCTCAGTGTCTCAGGTTAGCATTGGGTAGCACTGACTAGGGAGAATACCACTTTCTGGGCACCAAAACTGCCATCCAACTACTGACTAAATCCAACTCCACATAGTTTGCAAGAGTTGATCACAACCTGAGGCGATATGGCTCTAGAGCAGGTTACTGCTACTAAGGCATAGCTTGGTCTTTTAAAAACAGCATTATTATGTCCCTCCCTTATCACTCCAACCTTGCTTGCAGGCCCTTTGTAGAGTCCTCATCTAAATAAGAAATTGTCTTTTTTAGGAAGACAGGGATTTTCACTAAACAATTTCCTCCATGACTGTGGCTTTAAAATATCATAAGACTTAGTTTCAGTTAGAAAAAAAAATATGTTTAACTTAAAATCCAGATTTACTGAAGCAGGCAATTTACACCCCGACCTCTCAAGCTGCAACAGCCAGTGTCTGAGACATATGGCTTTGAACAGACGATATGAGATCTGGAGCAGTGGGGAGATTTCATTGGGCACTAAAACCTTTCATGAGTTAAGATATATTTAAAAATCAGTAAGCATGTGTGGTGGGGTATGCAGGCTATCCCAGAGGAGCCCTGCAACCCCATCACAGCTTCTTCAGTGCTGTCCTTAGGACAAGGCCTTACAGAGCCTAACAGCAGTATGAGTTAATTGCCAGCAGGGGTTTTAGAGTCAATTAGTTGAGACAATTAGATGCAACTGAGACTAGCCTGATCTTTAAAAAGGGACAGGGTCACTATGATTAGATAACAAGCAGGATTCTACTAACCAGTAGTCAAGGGATGTGATACAAGAGTGGATTTTTTAAAAAGGCCCCTAGATTGCATAAGAGAATATGGTCAGATACCCTTCTGTTTGGCATTTTTTAGGCTGAACCCTGTAAATAAGCCATAAGCCCCAAAGTGGGTTTTGTTTTGCTTCTCCTGGGCCTCCTATGAATGTTCTCTCCAGCTGCTCAGATCCAGATGTTGCCACACCACGAAACATGAATATAATTCTTATAGATGTTCTCCCTGTGATTCCATGTCCACATGTCTGTCATAAGTCATTTCTTTTAGGATGGAAGAATATATGAAATTACTAATAGTTTGAGGTTTTGTTTTTTTTTTAACTATGTCTGTTTTTTAAAAAGAGAAAAGAGTTTTCTTAATTTCCCTAAATCCATCACGCTATGTGTCAGTGTGTAATAATGCAACATGTCTTTATTACATAATAGTGCTAGATTTGTCATATTTTATTGGCTAAATGCTGCCTATTTTGATACCCTTGTGCGATTTCACATTCAGGAAGCTTTGTGTGACAAACAAGAAGTTTTCTTCTGTGTTAGGTACACTTTCTCCATTCACACTCAGTAAGATAGAGTAAAATTCCACCAATTTATCTGAGGGAGATCTGTTCTGAGTGTAGAGTTATCTCCCTGATGTCCCATCCAACAGGAAGCATTCCTCTGTGACTATTTTCTTTACATTTTTCAGATGTGGGAAAGGTCTGAAAAACTCCATTTCCATGCCTTTTATTCTGCTGGTAAACTACTATAAGTTAATCATTAAGAGATTGAGCATTACATTTATTCCACTACAGAGGCAAATGTAGTCCTCAGTTAAAAGAGGACAGGTAATGGATTGTGGGTTGATTTATTTTTAGTAGCAGAACTTGGATATAAAGGAACAGACCATGATCTGGTATTTTAGTTTTATTATGTTCTGTAGAGTATGGATAAAATGTTCAAAAACTCCCAAGACTCATTTTCAAAAATCACTTAAACGCTTAGGGCCCAGATACTCAAAGGCCTAGGTACCTAAGAGCTTGCCCCATAGTGAGCTGAAGACTACGTCCACACTGCCCTGCAGTTTGGACTACCAGGGTGTGAGCAGCAGTGTGCACCAAAGTGCTGCACCAACGTGCTGCACAGTAACTTACCCATGTAACTAAGAGGATTGTGCTGATTTAACTACATCTGTTTCTGAAGAGAGCTAAAGCAGTACAAAAATTGTGTGTCAGCCTAGGTCATTTTTTGAAAAGGGTGCTTTTGAGAACTTGACACTGCATCTTTCTGTGCACTGGTAATATTGGTCAAGTGTGTATCTGTGTCACTACAGGCAGGAAACTGTGGGAGGGGAGAGAGAAATAGAGCCTGAGGACACAGCACATTGCACTTTCTGAATTGTATTGGTGTTGCATAAATTGACTACCCTCTGTGTGCCAGATTTTACTCCCATTAAAATTAAGAGCAAGACTCCCAAAGCTCAGTTTCCAGGCAAGCATATGTGACGAGTGAAGCTCTTCATCCCTGAGTATCAGAGTTGCTTTCTTTGAAGGCACCCTCAGTGAACAGCTTTGTCTTCTTTGGCATCAGTATGTGATCCTGCCTGATGCTCATGGCATTGCCAAGCTCTGCTGAGACAGCAGCAAGTTGCCAGGCCCCAGTGGATGACAATCTATCCTCACTAAAGAATGTGAGGAAAAGGTGAGGTGTAGGAAACAACCTGTTTTGCAGGTATTTGGTATCTATAGTATCTTGCTGCCCCATGCTGCCTTCAGACAATATTTTATATAGCTCGGGTAGCTGTCTGATCTTGTGTTGCCATGGCTGCTGTGAAGTGATCCCTGCAGTAGATTGGTATCCTCTTCAGGTGCAGCTAATGCTTGGTGATGAAGCATAATGGCAGGTGCTTAATTTTTAGCATTAGGCATCTCTACTAGGTTTAGGCTTATATCTATATCTATAGCCTACTTTCAGCTTCTCTGATTAACATATGATTTTACAAGCACAACCTTTCCACTGCTTCATACAGCTGTGGAAAACAGAAGCTTTTCCTCCTGAGAGCTGTGGTTTTCTAGGATCCAAAAATAGACATCTTGTTATGCATCTTCTGTAATAGTGTTCTCATCCTTCTCCTCCAAGCCTTTCTGGAAAGTTTATGACCTCCTAGAGGCGGGTTCTGTTGTTAGATGTTATTAGCCAGAAGGATTTTTTTCAAAACAGTATGTCTAATGTTAATATTTAAAATGTTCTCTTGTATGAAAGCATTGCCATGGAGAGCAGACAGTCCCATCCCACCCAAAGACTAATCTTTCTACAGAGCCTCAAGGGCCATCCCCAAGAAACATGACCCAGAATTGCAGCTCCCCTTCTTTCCACACCCTGAGGGGAGGTTTTCTGGATCTGGGTCCACTGAGAGTATACAGGTGGGGCTGATCTTCTTAGGTGAGTACAGGGTTTAATAAAAGTTTCTGTCCTACTCCTCCAACAGCTGCCTGTGGTCCCTCTTGTGTTTACAAGACCATATCTGGAAGGAAACAAAAGGTGAAACGCTACCAGGCTTTGTCTGTTAACTGAAAAATATATTTTTCAGTCAAGCAGATGGTGAATAGAAATGTACCATAGAAACCAGATTATGCAAACATGTTCAAAACCAGCATGCCCATTAAATACAAAACTCCGGATAGAGCTAGGGTAATAGAGCTAAACAAAAGAGTGTGTACAATTAGCAGGAAAAAGTGAAATACATTAGATAATTTCAAGTTAATTTACAGAGATACGTAGAAATACAAAGGCAGCAATGTAATCTAAGCCTTGCTTCAAAAGCATAAACTGTAAACATATCAGCAACTTAATAAAAATCCATTGCATGCATGAGTCAGCCAGAGATAGAAGCATCCCAGGGTTTCTTGAACTCATATTGACTTGGAGTTGGAGGTCACTCCAGACAAGCACCTGGCTTTGCTGCGGGTTCAGGCAGAGGGAACAGCTCTGATGGGACAAAGAAAAAGAACAAATATTTGAAACAGGAATGCAGATCAGTACTAGTCAAATGCATTGAACTGTGTGCATATGTTCATTCTTTGCTAGTTATTTCACTAATATTGGAGAGTTCTTATTATTACTTATATAGGTCCATGGCACATCACAGAACAGGAAAAAATGGGAAAAATTAGATTCTAGAACATCTTCTAATCCAAAGCCCCTATCCTGCAGCTATCAGCACAGAACCCTGCTCCCATATAGAGTTACTTTCATTTCATTTTGATTCCTCATGGGCAGAGAGCAAAAGTAAAGACCAGGGCAACCAAAGAAGAGTTAACAGAGAGAAGAAAAAGGAAGATGAGGAGGCCAGCATATATGTCTTTTCCACTCAAATATTTTAAACATTAATATTGTTTTGATTAGAGCTATAAGGCAGACTTGAAATAGGTTTTTAAAAGGGACTTAAAGGAAAAGAACAAGTTATGGAGTAACCCCCTGGGAGTGTGTGATGCAAGTCCCCCTCTGTGCTGAGCCACAGAATATATGAATTTTTACAGAGCCCTACTACAGAACGTTGGCTTTTTATTTTAAATTATAGCAGCTCATGATTTTAGCTGAGGAGGCCCAATTTAAACCTCAACAGGGGGCAACTGTCATTAAGGCAGATAGGGTCAGGCAGAGATGCACTGTATTTTAGCTAAAATGTAAATCAGTGTTGCCGATTACCTGCGGGCATTAAAATCCACTCAATGTATAAGCTTCTTTCAAGAAGCTACAGCATATTCTTCTCTGCTGGCTAGTAGGACCTAATCTGGCAAAGACTGAATTTTATACCCTGAGAGAAATACCATTATTTCATAGCTGATTTCTTATTGCTGACTTTTTCCATATTAAAAATATATATTTTAAAAAGCAGTTGAATCTTTAAGATGAGCTGGATGTGGTGACAAAAGCTCTCTTGCAATCAGGCATTTCCTTCAGAATCCTATTGCTGTCTGACTTGTTCATGGAAGAATTTCCCAAAGGCTTTGGCTGAGCCATATGGGTCCTATCTTCTGACATGACAATCACCACCTGATAATAATGCAACAGCAGCATGTTTGGGAATCAACAGTGAAATACTAATGAATGTTAATCTATTGTTTTAATTTAGTACATTTGTTTTGTTGATGTACTTATTAACCTTGTAGTCTGTGGTTAATAAGCCATTCTATTATAGGGTATTATTGCGTGGGATAAGAATAAAACCACTGAAGGAATTAGACAAATTCACATTTTGCTTCACTCACTTTCTAGCAGTTTCTATACATTCATCCCAATAATGTATTCATATTATAGTGACATGATCATTACTGTAACAGCAAGGAGACAGAGGACTACTTTTAAAGAGAGGAAATAATTCACTATATAGTTAATTGCAAATATATTAGTGGACATCAGTGATCAGACACCAGACACTGCAGAGGGCAGCAAGGGGGAACATTACATGTTGGTTCATAGAGGCATATGATACACAGTGGCCATGATGTTTGAAGAACCTGCACATTTCACACATGCTTAGGCTGGTATTTCTATCACTTTCTCATATTTAAAACAAACCAACAACCAAAAGAACAGGCTAGAACAGATTTACCCCATTCATTTGTCAGGGCTTTTCTTTCACGTCTTTCTTTTCTTCCCTCACAGCTAGCTGTTTGCTGTATATACCCTAATGGTATAATTAACAATCATAACAAAGTCCACCTGTCCTGAGTGACTAACTGAGAAACCCAGATAATTTCCAACACTCACAGTGGAGAAGGAGGAGGAGCAGTATTTATTTGTTCCCTTTACTAGAATTGTGCTGTTAGGGGTTCACAAGAACAGGCTTGGTTCTGGTTTGGAAGGTTTCTCTAATATATACTGTTCTTATTAGAAATGCCTCACTAGAGAGAAAGCAGCTTAGATCTGTTTCCATCAGAATATATCTTTGTAGTATTTATTAGGCAAGTGTTTTTCACCCATAAAGTAGTAATGAGGCTGAGGTAGAGTGCCTTTGCTTTGAAAGGGTTCATCCTTTAAGTCTGTTGGGTATGTATAATGTATTGCAGCACTTTATGGGTAACATAGAATGCTCTTGGTATAATAACTAAACATTTGGCAGTAGAGTTATCAACTGACTTTGTTGGAAATATAAATATGGTACATTTCACTTTTTTCCAGAATATAACTTGATTCTTTGGATGCTCTATTCATCCACTGGGCTGTGGAGTTGTGGATAGTAAGCTATAATTCTGCATAGCTTTTTTACATCCCCTTAGTAGTTTCTCCACATAATTATTTAGTAATAGTTTTTCCTACAAGACAAGCAAGTTATAGCATATCAAGGAACAGCTGATACAGCAATATTTTATCAGTGTTCAAAGAATTCTGAAGGTCTTTGAAGATCTGACCTCATTTGATCAGCTGTGATTGAATGACACCATTGATTTACTGTACTGCATGCCAGGTTGATCAGAGAAAGAAGCATTTTGAGAAGAGATACCAAAATGCACTCTGACTTTTTGGAGAACGGTATATAAGAAAGAAGCTGAAGGTGCAATAATTGTCTACCATGAAGCTGAAACTCAAGTCAAAACTCTTGGGGGTGAGCCCATGGAAAAACTAATCCAAAAGAGGTTTCTTGTTGCCCCAATAAACTGAAACAGTGAGTTTTGTAAAGCTGTGATCATAATATCTGAGAGTGAATAATGGAACATTTGTGGACAGAGGAAAGAAGATAAAAACAATTTTTCTCCTAATCCCTTTAAGGTAAGGGAAGACTATATATGTCACACTAAATTACATCCTCCTTAAAAACATGGAGGATGAGCTAGTAGCTTCTTGAGTAAAAATAAAGCTGTCTTCGAATTCCCTTTCTCAGAACTTCTTATCTCTCCAGCATGTCTCTTCCCTTTCTTAGAACTTCTTTCCAGTTTAAAACATTATGAGTTAATTTAGTTCTGTTCTGCTATGGCTCATTCTTATACAAAGTTGGTTTTTTTTTTTTAAAATGTCTGTTTGATATTTATCTTATGAGAAAGGCCCATGGGGAAAATTCATCCTTAAAATAACTTTCTAAATTTGAATGGAATCACGCTGGTGATGAATTTGATGCATGAATTGCAGGTGAATTCATCACTATGAGGCTGTATTCCCTCTCTTGGAGATCCCAATGATGATCTTGATAAGTACAAAGCATGACAGCTGCCATAGGTTTGTCAGAATAGTGTTTTCTTTAAGAAATCAGGATTATAATTTCAGGATAACCTCATGCTGATGAATTTCCCTTCCATGTTGTCCCAAAATCATGACGCAAATAGAGCTACATTCCAGGGAGTGTCTATGGGTGTTTCTGGATGTACGACTAAGAAGTTAGTCAAACAGTGAATGTGTGGGCTCCAAAGAGAACAGAAATTTGTCTTCTCATGTCCTTGTGATGAGGGTTGCCGGGGCTCAACCCTCCCTGTGGAGGAGGGGAGCCACACCAGCCTCGTTCTGTACTCCGAGGGTCCGGTCCCTTGGACCTGCGGCCCACCGTCTGGGGACGTTCGGTCCCTATGGAAAGGACTGAGCACAGGCAAAGTCAACGGGGCCCAGCCTTTAATGCAGGTGGACACCAACAAACACAGTTACAGTTTCTATGGGCTTTGGCCCTTTGGGCAGGGCAGAGCGGTGACAAAGTTAGAGGGGGCCCAGCCCTTGGGTCGGGCGGGGTACCAAACACAGTACAAAGAGCTCTCTCCCTTGTGGAGCAGGGCAGAGCAGTGGCAACCACAATGGTCTCCTTAGGTCAGGGTGAAGGGGATTCTGCCACCTGGTTACGGGTGGCAGGGGGGATGCAGGCCCACCCACTCCTCTGCATTCCAGCCCGGGGCCCTATTAGTGGCTGTCGCCTCTAGTGGCAGTCAGTGGGGATCCAGACCGAAACACACTGACAGAATGGTCAGGGGGGATCCTGACCGAAACACACAGCCATAGGCTCGGGGCCCTCTGCAGCTGACTATAGTCAGCTGCCCCTGGGCTACTTCCAATTTCCCCCTCATTTCCTACCTGGTCCGCAGGGTCACCCAGCACCATGGGTTCCTCCCACTCAGGGCTGGGTGGTAGGTCCGGGAATACCTTCGGGAGGGCGGCCCAGGTCTGGTCCTATGGTTCCTTGGGGCCGAAGCAGGGACGGGGTAGCTCTGGCAGATCCTCGTCATAGCGGGCGCGGGGTATCTCTGGCAGCTCCTGGTACTGGCCTCGGGCCTCAGCAGCCTCCCAGTGATGAGAGCCGGCAGGCACATCTGCTCCCGGCGGCGGCTGGGGCCTGACTGAAGGCTGAGGCCCGGCTTTTATCCTTCCGGGTGGCCACCTGACCCTCTGAGGGGCGGGACTTCCGCCCAGCGGTTCCACCCTGGGGGATGATTGACGGGGCTCAACCCTCCCTGTGGAGGAGGGGAGCCACACCGCCTCGCTACAGTCCTCTTGACTAGAACTTTTCTCTCCAATTTCCTCACATATTAAAATCAAGATTTCTTTTATTTACATGTGTGTTACAGTAGTAGGAGACAGATCATCAGGACTCATGAATTCTATTTCTTACTCAGCCTTGTATAACCTTAAACAAGTCATTTTTCTATAGTTCAGTCTACTTACCTGGGAAAAAAAATCATACATTGAGCTAAATTCAACACAGATGTAACTTTACTGTTGTCTATGAAGTGAATTTTGCACAACTCCATTGTCTTAAATGCAGTTGTGCCCACTTGCATAATGTGTGAAATGAGAACAAGTGTAAATGTGTTATAAAAATGAAAAGTATATAATCCATGTACTATATGCTGGAGGGAATAAAAGGGGAAAAAGTCTAGTCGAAATAGCTCCAGGTGTGTTACTGCAGGTTTAAGAGTAGATTGGAACCTTTCCCTTGGACAAGCAGGGTTATAACCACATATAGGTGCATCTTGTACATTTGGAAAAAAAACTTTCACCCCTTCTACAACTCTTCATCATTCTTGCATATTAAGAACAAACATCATCCTTTTCACTGAAACCCCTAGAACAGCTAAATAAACTGGATGTATTTATCATCTGTATCAAAGAATATACACAATGGTACTTAAAGAGCAGTTGGTTACTCATGGAAAACTGTGATAAACATTTTAGTTTAAAAACAATGGTGCTCAGTGCTTGTATTATAGACTCTATGCTGGCCGTTTCTTGTATCTAGCTACTTAGTCATACATCCTGATACACCCATAGACATTCCCTGTAATGCAGCTATATTTGCGTCATGTATTTGATTCTGATTTATTGTTTTTAATGTTCTCTGTCACTAAGTACTGAACACCTGAAAACACTTTTGTTTCTTAAAAGTTCATTAGCTGTTGGTGGTCTTTGTTGCTATCCTAGTAGACAAGTATTAGCATTAAAAAAAACTACTTTTAAAATTGACACCCTTTCTTGGCAGTTTTAGCAGAGCCCTAAAGTCTGATTACAAGTGGAGACCAAAAGAACCTCTAACTATAATGTGATATGTCAACATAAAAGTTGAGGTATGATGTGGGATAATGTAAGGAAGTTTGCATTGTACTTCCTGTGTTGTATCCATTCAGTGAACAAGCAGAGGACTTCAGACTCCAGGACAGACAAACCAGAATCTTTTTTGGGGAACATTAAATTAACTTCAGAAGAGTGGTTGATTTTCCACTTGAAAACATAAATCCCATGTGGCATCATAACAACTTTCACTGCAACCAGCTGTGCTCCTCAGCTGGAGTAAATCTGCTACTCTAAATTAAAGCATCTGAGGATTTGGACATATACTTTAAAATGGGAATTAGGAGCACCTGATCCTCAACTAGATCAAAATCTTACACTGTAAATTTTTAAGCACTATAAATAGTTACTAGAGCTATGCAAATAGTGATTCTTTTGGTTCACTAGCTTTTCAAATAAAAACAAAAACAAAAAACCCCCAAACCTTTCTATTTTTGCTTGGGTTTTTTCCTTCAATTTTCAGTGAATTGAGAAGTTGGAAAAAATGTTTTGGGTCAAACATTTTGTTTATGTTAGCAGCATTTGTAACCACTTTAAAATAAAAGTGAAGGAAGTGAAAGCTAGATTCACAAAACTGATGTGAAAGTGGTGGTACCCAATAATTCTATGGTTGGGGAGCTCACCAGGCATGTGAGAGAACAATTCAAATCCCTACTCAGAAGCAGGGTCCTGAACCCTGGGTTCTTACACCCCCCGCTCCCCAATGAGTGTCTAAACCACTGGGCTTTAGCCACTGTTTCTCAAATGTTGCCACCAGAGGCTTTTCTTAAGGCCACATCCTCCTGGGTAGTGTGTGTGTGTGGGGGGGAAGTGGCCCTTACCCTGGGGCTGCCAGCAGGGGTTGGGCCTTGCCCTCCTCTGCAGCCACAAATGCCAGAGGAGCTGGTGTGAGTTCCCCACCTTCCCGGGGTGGAGGGGCTTGGGCTTCCAGCTTCAGCCCTGGGGTGGCAGGTGCCAGGTTCTTGCTCCAGGGCTTCAGTCTCCATCCTCCAGCCTTGGGGCTTCAGGCTAACCCCCCATCACCCTGGCCCCCACTGCCTCCCTACCTTCCTCTCCATCCATGGCTTAATTTGTCCTAGGCTTGCTGGGGTTGTGTAAGTCTGCTGTGAAAAGCAATATCTGTATGTTTGTTAATATCATGTTTCATTGCCTCCCAGCTAGCTAGTAAGTCTGCTGTGAAAAGTGATGCATACAAATACACATATATAAGTTTTCAAAGCAGCAGCCTTACTGGCTAGCAAGTTTTTAAAAAAAGCTGCCAAAAAGGCAAAAGAAACAAAATAGACAATGTGCAAAGTATCTTATTTTGTTTAGGTCCAGTAAAGAAAGGAGACAACTGTACATTGTTTTTATTATTGAGTGAGGAAAAAACCCTACATTAAATAAATTACAGTGTTTTGGACATGTGCATATTTCTTTTTCCTAAAGTTAATTATGTATTTTAGGAAAAATGACCAGTGAGGCCACCACCAAGAGTTGGTGGCCACACTCTAAGGCCACCAAAAAATTTCTTATGAGAACTCTTGCTTTAGGGTACAAGGGCACTGGCACCTCCTCCTTTTCTGTTTTGTGAAAAGTGCCTTTATCCTCCTGGGAATCTAACCTAGAAAACAGGAACATTGTGAAAATGTAGAAAAAGTCACTTTTACATTTCTGATTTTTTTCCCCTTTCTTGGCCCTAAGCTGTATGCTGAAATTGACACAAATTAATTAAATGTTTCATTCAACATATCTGCATTTTGTGTGTGTGTGGGGAGAGGGGCGGGGGGAAAGGTTTGCCCAGCTCTTTTAGTTACTTGTCTGAATGCCCTGTGAAGGAGGTAGCATCATTACCCCTGTTTTACAGATGACTGCAGTAAATGGCAACTGTGGCTCAGCAACTGTATTATTTCTATTGCAGTAGAGCCTTATGATGCTATTTTTAAAAGCACCTAAGTGATTTAAGAGCTGAAATCCTGATTTACGCTTCTAAGGGTACGTCTATACTACCTGCCGGCTCGGCGGGTAGTGCTCGATGTATCAGGGATCGATTTATCGCATCTCTCCTGGATGCGATAAATCAATCCGCTAATCGATGCCCGTACTCCACCTTGGCAGGAAGAGTAAGCGCAGTCGACGGAGGTGCTGCGGCAGTCAACTCGCTGCTGTGAGGATGGCCAGGTAAGTTGAACAAAAATACTTCAACTTCAGCTACACAAATAGCATAGCTGAAGTTGCGTATCTTAGTTTGAAAACCACCCCCCCCCAGTGTAGACCAGCCCAAAGTGACTAAATTAGGACATAGACTCCTCAGTTACTTAAGCACTTTTTGAAAAATTTACACTGTACAAACTAGTAACTCATAAATAGTATCTCTGAAAATTGGGCCAATAACACCTAGGTTAATTTACTGTATTTATCCCTCTTTATTACTTTAATTATCCTTGAGAGAAGTTCTATCAACTTGTAACAGTAGGACAGAAAGACAGAGCTGTATCAAGTACTTACGCTGCTGGCTATTCTGAAGTCTCTGCTGCGCTAGTGTTATCCCAGGGGAGGCCCTACACAGGAATATTTTGGAGGCCCCCTACAACACATACTAATAATTAACAAAGGGCCCCCTTGAGCGGCTCAGAGCACTAAGCAATGGCTTAGTCTGCTTATGCCTAGTGCCGGTTCTGAATCTCTCTTAGAGAAATAGTTGAAAATGCACCCCCCCGCCCATGGGAGCAGCTGGCCCCACAACTCCAGCTCAACGCATAGGCCCTAGATTGTGCTCTGGTGGAGCAGAGCAGGCTGTTGATACCAACCAACTCCCCATACTACACGAGTGATTTAAGTTGGGGTGGAGAAGGCAAAGAGAGATCTTGCTGACCCCTTCCTAAAAACCGAATTGACAGTCCCATGTGCAGTGGTGTGATCCTGGTGTAGGGGAGTGTGTGGTTAGTGTGAGTGCTGAGGAATGGGGACTGAGCCACTATTTCGTGGGCACACTCTAAAGCAGGAACACTGGGTTTGATAAGTATCTTTGACAATATTAATGAAGTTAGAAATGTAGCAGTCCTCTGGATGCTGTGGTGTATTGATCAGACTATTTGCAATGTTTGAAACATGCCCTTGTAGGGTTAACGCTCCTCCATACAGTGAGCCATGCCTGTTAATTCCAACATGCCTTCCCTCTTGTGCTGTTTCCTGCCTTTAGATCGGAAATGACAGCCACATAATTGGTTAACTGAAAGCTAATTACACTACTATATGTTCCCTGGTCACTAAAATGTACAGTTCATCATAGATAATGGGGTTGGAAAGGACTTCCTGGATGATTAGAGCAACCTGTTACATCAACTATAAGTTATTTCATTTTTGTTGTGTTTTGCATAATACAGTAAGATTATTTTTGCAGCTCCAGGGGTTGAGGGTGAGAGGGGAATGAGTGAGAGAAGGGGGGTGAGTGAGGATAGGGGCAGTTGCTCAAATAGATTCCACTTCATCTGGGGGTGCGGGACAGAAGTGCTAGCTGCTAGGCTATGTGGAATTGAAAAGAATGGTGTTACTTTCATGTGACCCTTTGTGATAAAAATATATCAAAAAGGCTTTTCCTTATAAACATCTCTATTGTTTGTTAACAATAGTATGTAACAAATGCACAATAAAGGGAACATAAGTTCTGAACAAAGGGGAGCAGGTCTTTCATTTCTGTTCACATTTCTTTTTTCAAGAACATGAAACTCTTGAACAGTGCAGCTGAAGAATGCATGTCTGTTGTAAGGATTGACCTTCACACAATGAACTAAGAATCTAAGCTCAGTGGTGCACATGGGCACAGCGCTATTGACTTCCAGTGAGCAGATGATGTGGCCTTTAAAAGTTGCATTCTGATTTTTGACATGAAGAAGCAGATCACGCTAAGCGTATCAGAAACACACCATAGGTATGTGATTACTTCAAACACTCCTGGTTCGCACACTGAAAGCCTGTTGACAGAACCTTGGAAGTTGGGAAAATGTCCTAATTAGCAAGATGTGCCTGTTTTAACTTTTGAATCCCGTGGATTGTATCCAAAGGAAGAGAGGAAGTTTCCAGTAAATACCCACTTTATTCAGATCATCCTGTCACTGGTCTCTAGGATTATTCAGGGGATGTAAAAAATATAAATCAAGGCATATATTTAAGTAGGTATAGGGAGATGAAACTAGAGCTGAGCTAATACCTCTGCCATGCTTGGACCCCTCTATGTTCATGCACATGCTGAAAATGCTAGTGATCAAGGTTTAGTCATACAAATGGTCCCAGAACTTCAAGTCTCATGGCAAATTATTTGTAATTCTGAGTATTTGCATCAAATGCTTATCTGCTAAGGGAACAGAAACCGTGCCAATCTGGCCATTCACAATTTACCAATACAGCACAAATAGCAAAATCTGACTTCCACCCTAAGCGTTTCCAATCAATCATCTGTTTAAAAAAGATCTGTTTAAAAAAAGTCAAATAATTTTTAATAACTGATAATTTCTTTGAGTTTATCACTTGCTCAGGAAAACTTTTATGAGCTGATAGGGGCTAAATCTGTCACATCAGTGATTTGCTTAATACCGCTCTAGCTACAGCAATGCTAGCCACTGCTGGGGTTGGTCCAGGTCAGGAGTAGCAAATTTATCTGCTGTAAGCAAGGGTGGCTCCAGGCACCAGCACACCAAGCACGTGCTTGGGGCGGCAAGCCACGGGGGGCGCTCTGCCAGTCGCCACGAGGGAGGCAGGCAGGTTGCCATTGGCAGCATGCCTGCAGAGGGTCCGCTGGTCCCGTGGCTTCAGTGGACCTCCCAAAGGCTGCTGCCGAATTCGCAGCCTGCCTGCTGTGCTTGGGGTGGCAAAATGCCTAGAGCCACCCCTGGCTGTAAGGGGTTGGATTCCATTTTTAATTAGGGTTGTGCAGTGATGAGTTGCCAAAATATTAACAACTGGTTCCTCCTTCTCACCCCATGAGGGGGTCATGCCCCCACCAAGACTACTGCCCCATCCAATCCCCCATGTTCCTTGACAGCTACCTCCCCCCCGGACCGCTGATCCATCCACCCCCCTTCCCTGTCCCCTGACTGCTCCCTGCCACCCCATCAAACCCCTGCTTCTTCCTGACTGCCCACCCCTGGGACCCATGCCCCCATTTAATCACCCTGTTTCCTGCCTTCTGAATGCCACGACACTAATCCACCCCCCAACTCCCCTGCCCTCTATCCAACACCCCCTCCATGCTCCCTGCTGCCTAACCGCGCTGCCTCGAGATGGGGGCCGGGCTAGATCCAGGCTGGGCTGCTCGGCCGGGGTTGAAGCCAGAGCTGGGCACCCAGCTGGCCAGGGCCGGGCAGGAACTGCGATGCCCAGCTGGCCATGGTCGGGACCAGGCAGGAGCCGCGCTGCCCAGGAATGGGGTCGGAAGCCAGGCCGGAGCCGCACCGCTCGGGGATGGGGTCGGGGGCCATGCCGGAGCAGTGTGGCACCTGGAGACCTCCACTCACACGCTCCCCAGCTCACCTGCGGGAAGCCACTGCTTCCTTCCGCTCTCCCAGGCTTCCCGCACAAACAGCTGATTAACAGGAAACCTGGGAGGGGGAGGAGAAGCCTCGGGAGCACTCAGGGGAGAAGGCAGAGGCAGAGTGAGGTGAGATGGGGCCGATGGAAAGGCAGGGAGCTGCTGGGGCTTTTGTTAAATTTAAAAGCCCTTTTCAAACAAGTTGCCCATAGCAAGTTCTAAAAGGGATTCTAAATTTAACAACCGGCTCCTGCGAATGGGTGGGAACCGGCTCCAGCTCAACACTGCCTATGGGTAGGGCACTTGGAGCTAGGGTTAGGGTTCCTATGGCTAGGGCACCCCGCCCTAGGGTTAGTGTTCCTGTGGGTAGGGCACTTGGAACTAGGGTTAGGGTTCCTAAGGGCAGGGCACTTGGAGCTAAGGTTTGGATTCCTATGGGTAGGGATCGCCTCCCTAGGGTTAGGGTTCCTATAAGTAGGTCATTTGGAACTAGGGTAAGGATTCATATCGATAGGTCGCCCTGCCCTAGGGTTATGGTTCCTATGGGTAGGGCACTTGGAGTGAGGGTTAGGATTCCTCTGGGTACAGCTTCCCATCCTAGGGTTAGAGTTCCTAAGGGTAGGGAACTCGAAGCTAAGGTTAGGGTTCCTAAGGGTAGGGCACTTGGAGCTAGGGTTAGGGTACCTATGAGTACAGCTTCCCGCTCTAGGGTTAGGGTTCCTATGGATAGGGCTTCCCACCCTAGGGTTAGGGTTCCTAAGGCTTCGGCACATGGATGTAGGATTAGGATTCCCATATGAAGGGCTCCTCACCCTAGGGTTAGAGTTCCTATGGGTAGGGCAGTTGCAGCTAGGTTTAGGGTTCCTATGGGTAGGGCACCTGGCCCCAGCATTAGGGTTCCTAAGGGTAGGGCTTCCTGCCCTATGATTAGGGTTCTTAAGAGTAGGGCACTTGGATCTATGGTTAGGGTTTCTAAAGGTATGGATCTTGGAGCTAGGGTTAGGATTCCTATGGGTAGAGCGCCCGTCCCTAGGGTTGGGGTTCCTATGGGTAGGGCACTTGGAGCTAGGGTTAGGATTCCTTTGGGTAGGGTACTTGGAGCTGGGGTTAGGGTTCCTAAGGGTAGGGCACTTGGAGCTAGAGTTAGGGTTCCTATGGGTAGGACTTCCCACCATAGCATTAGCAATCCAAAGGGTAGGGCACTTGGAGCTATGGTTAAGGTTCCGATAGATAGGGCACTTGGATCTAGGGTTAGGGTTCATATGGGTAGGGAACTTGGAGCTAGAGTTAGGGTTCCTATGGGTAGGACTTCCCACCATAGCATTAGCAATCCAAAGGGTAGGGCACTTGGAGCTATGGTTAGGGTTCCGATAGACAGGGCACTTGGATCTAGGGTTAGGGTTTGTATGGGTAGGGAACTTGGAGCTAGGGTTACGGTTCCTATGGGTAGGGCTTCCCACCCTAAGGTTAGGGTTTCTATGGGTAGGGCAGTTGTAGCTAGGGTTAGGATTTCTATGGGTAGGGTTTACCACCCTAGGGTTAGGGTTCTTAAGGATAGGGCACTTGGAGCTAGGGTTAGGCTTCCTATGGATAGGGCACTTGGAGCTGGGTTAGAATTCCTATATGTAGGGCACCCAACCCTAGGGTTAGAGTTCCTAAGGTTAGGGCACTTGGAGATAGGGTTAGGGTTCCTATGGGTAGGGCTTCTGACACTACCATTAGGGTTCCTAAGGGCAGGACACTTAGAGGTAGGGTTTGGGTTCCTATGGGTAGGGATCTCTTCCCTAGGGTTAGGGTTCCTATGAGTAGGTCACTTAGAACTGGGGTAAGTGTTCATATAGATAGGGCCCCCCTCCCTAGGGTTAGGGTTCCTATGGGTAGGGAACTTGGAGCGATGGTTAGTGTTCCTCTTGGTAAGGCTTCCCACCGTAGGGTTAGAGTTCCTAAAGGTAGGGAACTTGTAGCTAAGGTTAGGATTCCTAAGGGAAGGGCACTTGGAGCCAAGGTTAGGGTTCCTAAGGGTAGGGCACTTGGAGTTAAGGTTAAGGTTCCTATGGTAGGGCACCCCGCCATGCCTTAGGGTTCCTAAGGGTAGGGCACTTGGAGCTAGGGTTAGGGTTCCTATGAGTAGGGCACTTGGAGCTACAGTTAGTGTTCCTGTGGGTAGGGCTTCCCACCCTACAGTTAGGGTTCCTAAGATTAGGACACTTGGAGCTAGGATTAGGGTTCCAATGGATAGATCGCCCCTCAATAGTGTTAGGGTTCCTATGGGTAGGGCACTTGGAGCTATGGTTAGGGTTTCTAAAGGTAAGGAACTTGTAGCTGGGGTTAGGCTTCCCAAGAGTAGGGCACTTGGAGCTAGGGTTAGGGTTCCTATGGGTAGGGCACCCAACTCTAGGGTAACTGATCCTATGGTTAATGCACTTGGAGATAGGGTTAAGGTTCCTATGGGTAGGGCGCCTAGGGTTGGGGTTCCTATGGGTAGACCAATTGGAGCTAGAGTTAGGGTTCCTGTGGGTAGGGCACCCAAACCTAGGGTAAGGGGTTGTATGGTTAATGCACTTGGACATAGGGTTAGAGTTCCTATGGGTAGGGTGCACTGCCCTAGGGTTAGGGTTCCTATGGCTAGAGCACATGGAGCTAGGGTTAGGGTTCCTAAGGTTTGGGCACTTGGACATAGGGATAGGGTTCCCATGTGAAGGGCGCCTGGCCCTAGTGTTAGGGTTCCTAAGGGTAGGTCACTTGGAGCTAGGGTTAGGATTCCTAAGAGAAGGGCACTTGGAGCCAAGGTTAGGGTTCCTATGGTAGGGTACCCCTCCCTAGCATTAGGGTTCCTAAGGGGAAGGCACTTGGAGCTAGGGTTAGGGTTCCTATAGGTAGGGCTTCCCACCCTAGGGTTAAGATTCCTAAGGATAGGGCAGTAGGAGCTAGGGTTAGTGTTCGATGGGTAGGGCTTCCCACCCTAGGGTTAGAGTTCCTAAGGGTAGGGAACTTGTAGCTAAGGTTAGGGTTCCTATGTGTAGGGCTTCACGTCCTAGGGTTAGGGTTCCTATGCATAGGGCACTTGGAGGTAGGGTTAGGGTTCTTATGGGTAGGGCTTCCCACCCAAGAGTTAGGGTTCCTAAGGTTAGGACACTTGGATCTAGAGTTAGTCTTCCAATGGATAGAATGCCCCCCAATAGTGTTAGGGTTCCTGTGGGTAGGGTACTGGGAGCTGGGGTTAGGCATCCTAAGGGTAGGGCACTTGAAGCTAGGGTTAGGGTTCCTCTGGGTAGGGCATCCTGCCCTAGGGTTAGGGTTCCTATGGATAGGGCTTCCCACCCTAGGGTTAGGGTTCCTAAGGGTAGGGCACTTGGAGCTATAGTTAAGGTTCCTATAAGGTAGGGCACTTGGAGCTAGGGTTAGGGTTCCTGACTGTGACGTAAAATTAGGGTGATGTACTCTCTTCAGTACACAGTGAAACTCCTACTCATGATGTGGGAGGTTGTCACAAAAATCAAGAGTAGAATCAGGTCTTTAAATTGTATCTAAACATTTAGTTATCACTGTTTATTTACGTCACACCATATTTTCTCATTGAGCGTCACTTAGGCCTTGTCTACACTGGCAAGTTTCTGCACAGCAAAGCAGTGTTCTACACTGTAACTCCTGAGGTGTTCACACTGCCAAGCCACTTGGTGCACAGAAACTGCGCAGTTGCAGTGCTGTAAAAAATCCCACCCCAATGAGAGGCGTACAGTTTTCTGTACTGGGGGTACAGCGCTGTGACCCCCTCTGTTATCCCACAACTCTTCAGGTATGTTTATACTATCCGCCAGATCGGCGGGCAGCAATCAATGCAGCGGGGGTTGATTTATCACATCTAGTCTAGACGCGATAAGTCGACCCGAGCGCTCTCCCATTGACTCCTGTACTCTACCGCCATGAGAGTCGCAGGCAGAGTCAAAGGGGAAGCGGCAGCCATTGACTCACTGCAGTGAAGACACCACAGTGAGTAGATCTAAGTATGTCAACTCATGCTCCCAGATGTCTGTTAGTCTATAAGGTGCCACAGGATTCTCTGCTGTTTTTACAAATCCAGACTAACATGGCTACCCCTCTGATATTTAACTTCTTCTATGTTATTCACGTAGCTGAAGTTTGCATAACTTAGATCAATTCCCTGCCCCCCCCACCCCCAGTGTAGACCAGGCCTTAGTGGCAGAAGAGGAAGAGATGCTCTGTGGGATAGCTGCCTAGAGTGCACAGCTCTGAATACTGCTGCAAGTGTGAACACACTATTGTGCAAGCAGCTGACAGTGTGAACACACAACAGTGGTTTTCCTTTGGCTCACTCTGAGCTGCGTTGTAACTGCTGGCAATGTAACTCTGCCAGTGTGGACATGCCCTTAGTTTGAAAATAAGATCACATGCAGGGCCACTACTTTCTGCCCTGTCTTCCATCCCAATCTTCCTTTCTCTGGTTTTGTTTCTGTTTCCTTAACTTGCCCTTGAGTGTCTCCTTTTCTGTTTGTATCTCCATTCCTACAGCAATTCCTAATTTCCCCCTTCTCTTCTCATCCCAACCATAAACTGACATTAAAAATGTCACCAGTAGGTTTAATGCAGTGTTTTAGCTGTGTCAATCCAAGGCTATTAGAGAGACAAGGTGGGGGAGGTAATATCTTTTATTGCACCAACTTCTGTTGGTGAGAGAAACAAGCTTTTCTGTTACACAGAGCTCTTCTGATCTGGCAAAGTACTCAGAGTGTCACAGCTAAATACAAGGTGAAACAAATTGTTCAGTAGTTCAACGGACCATTCAAGGTGAAGTGGCCTCTTAACACCCCTGCAATCAGAGAAGGGAAAGGAAGTGGGGAGGGAGAAGGAGGGAAGGCAGCTGGTGGGGGTTGTTAGTGGGTTATAGGCTCTAACAGATGAATGAGATTAATTGACAGGTGCAAACTCTGCCTCATCAACCCATTGTTTAGACTGTGTGCAGTCTGTAAAGCACCACTGCATCACATTATACCCAACTCACATTTGGCAGGTTATTTTTGTAAATAACAGTTACAAATGTACACTCTATATGTTAAACAAAAGAGAGATTCTGAACGTGCTTTTCAGGTCACGTAACAATACCAAGCAGGTCAGATATTTGACCTGGGTTTTACAGGCCATTGTGTGAAATAAAATATGTAGGGTCTCAGGTAGACCTAAATTACATGGAATATTGGCCTGCCGTTTTACCCATCCCACCCTCCCCAAGCTAGGTGAGCTTGATAAGCACAGGGTTTTTCTTCTGGTCCTCTTTATTGTTATGTCCTATTCCTGTCTTTCAACAGCCTTAGAATGGATCTAAAACCTCATGTATAAATATATATATAATGAAAATGACTGTGGAGCTCTCACACTCCCTGAGACAAATTTAAAGGGCTATAGCTGGTGTAAATCAGTGACTTAGGGCTGGTCTACACTGGGAACTTACATAGCTACATCTCCAAGGGCTTCTCTACGCTTATAGTACTGCGCTGCACAGCCCGGCAGCACTTAGTGAAGACCCTACCTACGCCAAAGGGAGAGCTGCTCCCGTCAACATAGGTACTCCACCTCCCCGAGAGCTGATAGCTATGTCAACAGGAGAAGTAGTTATACCAACATTAATTCCTAGTGAGACCAAATCTTAGGGCTATGAAAAATCGACACCTCTGAGAGATGTAGCTATGCCAGCCTAACCCCTGGTGTAGACAGTGCTAGGTCAATAGAAGAATTCTTCCATCGACCTAGCTGCTGCTTCTCGGGGGGTGGATTACCCACACTGAAGGGAGAACCCCTCCTGTCGGCGTACGTAGTGTCTACACTGAAGTGCTACAGCAGTGCAGCTGCAGCTTTTTCAGTGTAGACATACCCCTTAATGGAGCTATGCTGACTTGCAGCAACTGGGGTAACTGGTCTGAAAGATCAGTATGTATTTATTTATTTTTCCTCTTCTGCCCTTTTCCTTTTCCAGTGGAAAAACTATTCATGACACAAGAATGACACAGATTCTCATTAGGAGGTAAGTGTTTAAATTGTAATGAATATTGTTACCTCCATGAGAGAAATCCTGGCTTGCGGCTGCCTGATAACAGCCATGAGACAAGTCAGTCACAAGTTGTTGTTTACCTCCTCAGAGGTCAATAATTCTGAGGTCTGGAACAATGTTAACCGATCAGATCACACATGTAATAATCAGATCACCCATGCAGCGATTTAGCTGAAAACTGCACACTTCCTGGGCAGGTGAACAACTGAGCTGAGCGAGCCTTCAAAGATCAGTTCACAGCATGCTAGTGAACTATTTTTCCCCATTGGAATCTGTTTGTAGGCCCTGATATTCAGTAAGATCCAGCTTTAAATGGCTTCTGTATTCCATAGCCTGATCTCACTGAGAACCTACAGGTGAGCATGTGAGTTTCCAGTAGGATTGCTTCTCAGGAGGAGTTAATATAGCAGGCTACTATTTACAGGGCAGACACATGGGCTGGGCTGCTCTGATGTGCAACACACATCGACCTTTTCCTTTCAATGCTGGTGGGAGTGATTGCAGTCACAGAACTGGTGATAGCAGCTCTCACACTGTGTATCTTGGGAGGGGAGGAGATACGCCATGCTGATTGCAATGATTCCTAGTATAATGGGTGATTAGGGAAGGTTGTGTGACACACGCATACACAGGACTCTCCCATGATGTCAGCAGTGATTGTAAGCATCATGGGATGCCAGGCACACTGCGAGTATATGGGAGCGAGCAGCAAGCTAGCACAACTGCTGTTATCATGTGAAAATAGTAGACAAGCCTGGGGGGCGGGGGGGAAGAGGGGCTTACAGTGAGGTAACAAACATGCAATAGTTACCTTGCAGTAAAATCCTGACTAGAAACTTGTAATTTTTACCATGAGATAGCTAGGTGAGGTAAGCACTATACCTCCCACCTAGCTTACCTCACAGTAAAACTACAGGTGGATTGTTTACGCTCTGATTTTACAGTGAACTAGCTAACATTAATTAGTTACCTCATGGTAAAACCACACCTTTGTCAGTGAAGACATAGCCCAATACCAAGTGCTGCCATCATGGAGTGTATGCCTGCACCTCTGTATGTGCTTTTAACTTGAATGTACTGTGATTAGTCTTAAAGTAAATTACACTACCCATAGTGTGTAACATTAAGCATGTATGTACTTCTTTGCAGGATCAGGGCTTATGTTAGCTGGACTTGAAGGAAGTAATGCACTGGTGATAGTGCTAAGATCTTAGTATTTCTGAACACTCACTCAGGCAAACCTTTTATTACAGATTTTTAAGAATATTTTAATCTTTCAAGTTTTTGAGTTCTCATTTTTATTGGCGTGTTTCAGGCTCTTGTTTTTTTTTTTCTTTTCCCCCCTTTTACCCAGAAAATGTTAATTAAAAACAAAAAGAAAATCTTTAAAAGATTTTTTTTAATGGATCCTTTAAAAGAAAAGCTGTAGACAAACTTTAAGATACCATTTCCCCCATATATTCTTATTCTATTCTAATGTACCTGTGCATAAAGGAAATCAGAGAGAAAAGTCCTAGAGGGATAAAATAATTAAAATGCTAATGAACCTGGCTTGAGCAAAGGTTTTTATCCAAACACACACAGAGGGAGGGTTGTACTTGGAAAAACAATGAGGGTTCAAAAGAAGTCTGAAATATTCATAATTGCAGGTGGAAATTAAAAATCATATTAGGAGGTAATGAATTAAAGATGTTGTAATATGGATACGGTTGCAGAGGTAGGTAAGATGTATGAATATTTGTGATGAGCAACTGAGGTAATGTTTAAGCATGCTAACAAAAACATTGATACTTCCCTCTGCCAAGAAAGAAGGAAATTCTTCTCTATAAAGATAGCAGTCTGACCTTGGGGGAAGAGAGGGCAAGCCAAGGAAAAGACATGAACTCTGAGAGTTTGATACACCAGAGATTGCCTCATTAATGTCCTAACTAAGCAAATGTGTGCCAAGCTGTCAGCTATGGGCTAAAGACAACATTGTCAATTATGGATCCTTTAAAGTTAGGCTCCTAAATAAATATAAAGGCATCTTTGTGGAAATGGCCTGATTTTTCAGAGGTGCTGAACAACCACATTTCCTCCTGCAACGAGAGGAGCGCTCACTTATAATAGGATTGGATGTGGTCCTGTTTGTTGAACTGCAACTATAATTTGGATATGGCTGTTAATGTGGTGAAGTAGATTGAACAACCCAGGAGACGGAAGTCTCTCTTCTCGCAAGGTGTGGAAGGAGGGAGAACAGATGGGGTCAGTTAGTACTGTAGGAACTGTGTCCAAGGTCAGAAATAGCAGTCAGGAGAGGCACTGTTCTCTGCCATGGACATAGTACAGACGGCAGGTGGGATATGTGCTGCCACATGAACCCTCAGACCTCAGTGCAAATGTCCTGTGGAGACCCTTCTAATCAATTATTGCCTTTTGATGCAATTGTGCACTAGAACAGAGATTCCATTTTTCCTAAGCAGTAAGTCCAGTACAAGAAAATCCTAGGCCATCCTTTTATCCTGTTCATCTCAAAGGTAACGTCAGAACTAAAATGATGCATGTAAATTGTTTCTCCCTCAAAGCAATGAGAAATAATTTTGCCAAAATCAACAGTATATTTCAAAGACTTCCAGGTTCCCTAGAACACAAAGGCTGACTCAGAGCAATGACTCACTGTCAGGAAACAGCATGTTGTAGACTTTGCTATCTGTTTTCATATCTGGGGTGTGGGAAAAGAATGCTGGGCAGGGGTAGGGTAGGGTAGTGTATGGGGAAGGAGGGAGATTAGATACTGTGGCTGGTTTTACTTCTTGGAGAATGAATTGGAACATAAAGTTCTTTCAGTTCTTTTCTGTTGGCAATGGGACTTGGCCTTTAATATAGGGGCAGATGAATACTGCAAGTCCTTCAAATAGTTGTACAGTAAATTGGTTCATGTTTGAACTTACTGCCTTTTTTATGATGAAAGAGTTGGATGAGTTTTACAAATAATAAATGAGCAACTCCAGGCAAACGTCAACATTAACTTCCATGGACTTCTGCAGTCTGTCAGTGCTGGCTGCTGTAGCTGTCTGGTTTCATTTGTTCTCCCAGCATATCTTCTTCCCTTCATGTGCTCCAAAACAAGTGCAGTAAGTGAGTCGCATTTGAGATTGCATAGGGCAAATTCCAAAAACAACTTCTGTGTATCTGTACTGAAAAGAGACCTTTCAATAGAGCTTTCAGAAAAGAAAAGGTGCTCCAGGCATGGGAGTGATACAGGTTAATAATGAGGCACAATATAATTCTTAGCTAAACATCCTGAATGGGGTAAAGAAAACTCTGTGACTTGAGGCTTGTCAAGTATAGAATATGCAAAAATTCCTTCAAGTCAATCTCTGTTTTGAGGGCAAGTGGTTCTTTTTTTTGGCATCAGAAAACCCTTGTCTTTCCCTCCACATTTGGTGCCTTAGGCATCATTCATTTGTTCCATTAAGGGGCATTTTTGGCATCTCCTTCCTGGCTAGCCACACCTGGTAATTGTGTAAGTCTGCTCACAACAACTGACCTTTCTGTACCTCTGTAGTTGCCTTCGCATCTCCTTCTCCATACCTCAGATGCAACTGGTAGGCTTTCCTGAACTCATTGCTCTATGGTTCTGGACCTCTGACCCTAACTTTGACTTCTGCCTGCCTGCTCTCTCCCAGAATTCTTCTGGATTTGATACAGTTAGGAGCTTGGAGATTTTCATGTTACCTGGTTTGTCTGTTCCTCACCATACTGGCCACTGACTCAGCTCCCCACTCCTTCCTTTGCCATTTCTCAGATTTTCTTGACAATTAGGCCATGCCTCTAGCCTTGCTAGACTGCTCCTTACTCCTACTCAAACTGGTCTCGCTCCTATTCCTTGTCATCTGTGACTTTCTTCAGCCTGTTTGGCAGCTTGTGCTGTGGATGGGGTAAATTGTAGTGATGCGGGGAGGAAATCTTACATACTCTGGCTGGGATCCATGAAGGTAGACACCCTGTGACTGGTTTCTTCGTTCCAGAGTCTTTGCTCAAATGGCTTCCTCACAGGCCACGTGAGCTGAGTGACCTAGCTGTGAGAAAGGGGATGATAATGGACAGATAGAAGCAGAAATAAGTCATTAAGCTCAGAGGGTTTGATTCACCATTACCCTGTACTTTCTGTAGTCATTCACACCAGTGCAAATGGGAATAAACTGCTTCCACTCCAACTCAGAATTTTATAGTCTGTACTGGTGCAAATGACTGCACAGGTAAAAGGTAGTGGTGAATCTAGCCCATAATGCAATAGACTCTTTTTAAATTGTATTATGTCTTCCTTAAGGATCAGTTTTGATAGTGATACTGTTAAAACACTGAATGAAAGAAACCAGGGTCCTCAGTGGTGAACTATGGTATTTTTTTAAAATTATTGTTTAAAATCTCATATCTGAAACAGAATGTGTGCGGAATACTTTCTAGAACTAATGTAGTTTGAAAACAATTCTTCCTTCATTTACCTGCCAAGACCTGATCTCAAGATGTTTTGCCTGTAGCAGAGGCACTAATGGAGTGATGGCAATGCAATGTCATGCTCTGTCCCAAGTGTCAGTGATGCCATCTGTTAACAATTGCATGAGAAATTAGACGTTGACTCTATTATGTTGCCAGCACAAATGAGGTATGAGTTGTTGTTTTTTTTAAATTTAAGTCTTTTATTAAAGAGGAATTCTTGCTGCAGGAAGCATGTTGGGAGCAAGAGACAACACTTATTTTAAAAAGCCATTTATCATATTAGTAACTGTCCATATTCTCTGCTTTTGTTGCAGGCATTTCTTCCTTGCAAGTCTTATTTCTTCCTCTTCTTGATCCTTCATTGAAGGTTATAATCCTCTGTTTATATCACAGTCTGTTGTTATAGAAATAGCTGATGTCACAAACTAAGGAATGGGAATTCTTTGTAGGCTCAAGCAAAGGGATATCCCTTTTTCATGCAGATGAGAGACAATTATAATTAGCCTATAGATGGATTTCTCTCCCAGGGTCATGAATTTTAAACTTCTCTCCAATAATGTAAAAAGTTACATTATTTTGTGCCAATGAAAGGTGTTAGCCTGACACCATTGTCCTTTCTCCAACAAATAAGTGAGCAGGGGCAGCAGAACAAGCTCCTCTATCTTGACTCACTAGTTTGCTTCAATTCTGTCCTGGAGGGACCAGAGAGTAGTTGAATCACTACCCCCATCTAGGTTTTGTTCTCACCACTGATGATGCAGATTCCAGTCTGGTAGGAACCAGGCTAAAATCTCCCACTCACATTTCAGAATCTGCTGTATAGATGTTGAATGGTAATTACACTCACTCACTAGAGACCTGGGATTCCAACCAGTGAGCTAGCAGTGTACAGTTCTATTGTGCAGTAGCCCCAGTCTCTTGAGCCATCCATTCTCTAGTGCTCACCTTCTCTGCAAGTCCTTCTTTGTATACATTGCTTTGTTTTCTTATTGTTTTCAGGTCAACATAACATTTCTAAATTAAGGGTGTCAGCATCAGTACATGCTTGAAGAGACATTTCAGTACAAACACAGCAACTAACAATTAAGAATAGACCAAGCATTGAGCAGAGGGGAAACCACAATGTTCATTTGATTTAAATCTTAAAGAAAAAAAAATCATCTTCCACTTGTTCTTCTGTCTGAGAGAAGGGGAAAAAAAGGAGTTAACAAACTGAAGTGGAATTAGCCTCCTTTAAAATAATAAGGGCGTGTCTTCACTAGCACTGTTAAAGTGCTGGCCACGGCAACGCTTTAATGTGGCTGTGTAGTTGTGGCAAGTGCAGGGAGACAGCTCTCCCAGTGCTCTAAAAAACCCACCGCCACAAGGGGTGTAGCTACCAGTGCTGCAAGCGCAGCTCCCAGTGCTGGTGCACTGTCTACACTGGCACTTTACAGTGCTGAAACTTACAGCGCTTGGGTGGGGTTTCACACCCTTGAGCGAGAAAGTTGCAGCAGCGTAAAGTGCCAGTGTAGACAAGCCCTTAGTTTCACTTGGAGTTTGTATTTAGTTTACTGAAAATGTTACTCTTATTTAGGAATGGGTGGTGTTCTGTTCCACTGTAAGGAAAGTATTGGGTAAATCAATGCAAATTTATGAGGAAGTTTCAGAGACTAATGGAAATTACTCTACATAAAGTTAGAGAGACAAACTGTGTAAGATATTATCTTTTATTGGACCAATTTCTGTTGGTGAGAAAGACAAGCTTTCACGTTTACACAGGAGAGCTCTGTGTAAGCTCGAAAGCTTGTCTCTTTCACCAACAGAAGTTGATCCAAGAAAAGATATTACCTCACCTACCTTGTCTCTCTAATATCCTGGGACTGACATGGCTCCAACAATTCTACATGTAGCATAAGAAGAGAATTCTACCCAAACCTAAATAATCTTCTATTTCCTGTGACTAATTTTAAAGATTGGCCAGTTTTAACCAAATTCTCAACATCTTTGCTTCTGCAAGTTGTGGACAATCCTGGTTTTAAATGGTTAAAATCAGCCTCTTCCTAATGGTGTATGTACAGATATAAAAAGCTCATGCATCTGCTGTGAAGCATCATTCCACAAACTTTTCTTCTGTCCCTCCCTGCTATTTCCTGAGTTCTGTTTTCTGTCTTTTCCCTTAAGTCTGTCAACTGCAGCCCTTCAGTTTTTATTACAGTTCACCTGTTTCCCTCTCTCTCGCTCCCACAGTGTTTCATACTTCAGTTCATTTTTGTCAGACTTGGTTTTTTTCTTATTACACTACTATCTTTTAATATCTTTTTCTGTGTAAACTATTTCTCTCTCAAAACTCCAGACATTTAATCCATGGGTATCAATACCTTTTACACTAACATTCATAGATTAAGCTTCACAAACCTTTTGAGAGGTAAGTAAATGTTATCCCCGTTTTACACATGGGTAAATTGAGGCACAGAAGATAATCTGAGAGTAACTCAAAGGCAAATAGTCCCGATTTCCAGCTCCCTGCTCTAAACAGAACTTCTCCTAACTTTTAATCCTGCTGTTATCCTTCATTTTAAGATTTCGCTTCTTGAAGAAGCATAATGACCAACAATTGTACTAAGAACAAGATGAGAAAAGCCTTCGCGTTAATCACAACAACAACAACAACAAAATTTAAAAGTGATGCTTTCAAATTCTCAAGATTGGGTTGCTAAAATGGCAGATAAACATGTTGGGCTACACTAAAAGACCACATGGGGACTATGGTTGGAGTAGAATGCTGCTCCCCAAACTTGGTTAACTACTGGAAATAGCTTGTATCATATTTCCGAAGATGGTACTGGCATCCTATTTATTTCCAGGTATAATTCCTGGTGTTGACATTAATCTATAAAGCCGTAAATGGTTCTATAAAGCCTGTAGCTGCCTCCCTACCCATGTGTTCCTACCACTACCACAGTGTTTTAACAATCTGTAGTTCTGAATGTCTGGAGGCAGGAAAAAGGCTGGCAGTTTTTAAACTGTTTCACCACAGCCTGAGCCTATTCCATTAAGAGCACAGGAGAAGGCCCATTTCTGCTCTCGAGCTTTACCTGGCATGTGCATGGGGAAGAGGAGACCTGTAAGCTATAATTTTTAGTGTTTCTGTTCACACTGGTCTTGAATCCTGCCCTGCACAATAGGGATGGGGCCTTTTATAAAGGTGACAAATATTACTCATAATTTCTCAAATGTTTTTTATGCTTTAGTCCAATAACCCTGTGAAAATGTGAAGCTCTGGTCTATTTCCTTATCCCATTTATTACTATTTTTAAATTAAAAAATGAATGGCCAGGAATTTGTTTTGAATATAGAAAGCACCTAGGTTTTAAAATTTAGATCCACATCTGGAGTTTGAACCTTCTAAAGTTTTTCACCTTATGATAAATAAAGATAGGGCTAATTCAAATTAGGCTCAGAGTTGTGATTCTGAGCCTCCTCTGTCTCCACATCTGAAGGGCTTGTCTGGATTCAGGGTCTTTGCTTGGGCCCTTATTTAATTTTGTCACTTAAAAAAAGAGAGAGAGAATTACCTTAATTTTGCAAACAGTGTCACATTCTCATATTTTGTTCCCTAAAACTGCATCTGTTTAACCATCTTGTGCGTGTGTATTTCAAAAGAGAATAAATTTTTTGAATCTTTTCCAGCTCAACATAATCTTTGATTTTTCTGACCACTGCACTCTGCTACTTTCCCTTGGCTGACTGAGGATGGAGGGTTTTTTTTGCAGGGGAAAGGGGGAATAAAGAGGAGGGAGTGAGGTGGAGTTGGAGGTAAAGAAGGGATACGCTGATGGGCCTAACATATTGAGCTGTCAGCTGTGCTGCATAGGAGTTAAGGATCTAACTGAATTTATATGATCTCTCTTGTCAAGGTCCTTTGCAAGATCAAGCTATGGAGCTGCATTTTGATTTTACTGTTGACTCTTTGGCCTTGTTCAGGGAGGTCTGAGCTTTTTCCTGTGGTTGGATTGACCTACTGAAAGGCCAGTATCTCACAGGGCTTCCACCACCCAGACAGTCACATATATCTTATGTGTTGGCCTCTTAAAAGAGAGAAGTAGAGTACTGAAAAGCATTAATTGTAGCTACTTTCTCATCTGGAGAGCAACAGTGGCTCTTCATAATTTAAATAATTGCATTGCTGTGGGTGATGTGTGTTCTAAAGCATTAGCCTCTACAGAAGCAGTAGACATGTTAAGATCCAAACACATTTCTAATTTGACTATCAGCCATCAGTTCTTTTTTGGGAAGTTACTGCCAATAAAGTCACAGAGAAGAATCTGTTCTTACTTGATTAAAAAAAAACCAAACAAACTTAAAACCACAGAGTGAAAATGACAAGAAACAGAGCTGGCTCATCTCAATTTTTACTTCCTTTTTCCAGGTTAATATAGAATTTTGTGTAATGTCTAATTCAAAGCAGCTTGAAAGCCTCACTGTAGTGAATGATTCTAACAAGAGCAGGCTTGAATTGGGGACTGCTTTTGGTGAGGGATGAGCCCACTCTTAGCTTAAGGTCAGAGTAGAATGGTGCCATGACTTGTTCTATGTGCTAGTAATTATCTTTCCCAAAGAAAACAGATGTTGAATAAGGAATTTTCGGAAGCATAATGTACCATTCACTAAACTGACTGGATCTTTGGTTAGAACATACTGGCCATTTTACTGTCCCCAATTTTTGTACTCTCTAGTAATTTAGAAGAAAACCTATGTATCTCTAATGCTAATAAATGAAAAATTAAGGGAGAGCACATCTTAGGAGTTTTTGTACTTATCCTTTCAGATTGGATGTTTTTTAAAGTCTCATTTTCCCATAAATACAAATAATGAACATACTAAGCAAGGTCAAAATTTTAATAGGTATGGGCAACAATCACATGTAAATATGCAGTATGTAAAGGAAAATCTAGGGAAGAAAATACTTATGTTGTAGACCCCAACTTAAATAACTAGTGAAGCTTGGAAAACTCTGGCTGAAAGATGTATTGAAAATATAGGAAAAGAATTTTCTTTCAGTGTAAAGGTTAGGCTAAACTTTGTTTCTCTTGATGTTATCTCATTATCCAAATGTTCATGTTTCTCTATCTCACCCACTTCCACCCTGCTTGACTGTTTCATCTGATGTGTAGATTGTTGCAGGGACTGTCGTCTTTGTTACTTGTTTGTGCAGTGCCTGGCACAATGGGGCCCCTGACCCTTGATTGGGAACCGCCACATTATAATAATAACAAAAACTCAGAGGGACAGGAGTTTCTGTTTAAAAAACAGTGGAATGCAGCTGCTTCTTATGAATTGAGATAATACAGAAGTGCTCTTTGCAGTTCCATAGCTACAGATGAGCTGAATGCTGTGCTTAAAGAAGGGATCCAATCACTTACATATGAAGATAATTGTGTATCCTCTCCAAAATTACAGTACTTCCTCGCTATGTACAGAGTTACTTTTCTGAGAACTTACAATTTCTCAGAACTTTAATTAAAGTTAAAATTAATTTAAGAATAGGTCCTTTAAGAAATATAGCAACCAGGATCAGTCTTTTTCTTTGTCCTAAATTATTTGAACAAAATAACACAGATTCTCCAAACTTCCCTTATGCTTAAAACTCATTGAAATCTTGTGCATAGGCTACACTTGAGGACATATTTCTTGGGAATGATTATTATTTTACCCCATTATTCTTTATAACTGAAAGTGTCTCCTTTCAGTAGAGGTTGGTCAATAATGTTCTGCATTAGAGAATGCTACATAGAATTAACCTCTTTCAACATGGCTGTCATCTCGCATTGTTCTCAAGGGACTAAGATCTTAGCTTATCCACAGTTAGGTAGCCATTTTGTTCTTAATAGGATTGAGGCCACAAGTTTCTCTTTTTTCAGAAATCATGAGAGGTGGTGAACATTTTTAAGAGTGCACTTTGACTCAGAATCTATGTGTCCCTCAGAAAATTGGGAGATGGAAGCCATTTTGAAAGTGAGCAGTTTTTGCACTTATATATCAGCTTCTGACAAGCATTCCATTAAGAAAAATGATGGCAAAAATGACTATTAAAGCTAAATATTCTGCTCAGAAACTGCCCTTTGCACCATATCTACTCAACAGGGAAGGGACATGGAGGAAACATGGGGTAGGTGGAGGAAAGAGATAAGAGGAAGGGTAAAACTGTGTGTGTGTTAGAGAGCAAGAGAGAGAGTATAGAATTCTAAGTGCAGGAGGAAGGGAAAAACTGGGATGTGTGTACAGGGGAATGCAGTGAGGTGCAATAAGTAGGAGAAATGAGGAAGAGGGAGGGGAAAACTTTGGGGTACACTCTGACTGCTTTATGCAGGTCTCAAAATGCAAAGCAGTTGTAAACTCAGCTAAGCTGGCCAGTATGCTCCACCTATTTTTCTTTGCTCCAAAGTGGCATAAACCAGCCAGAGCATATGGGTATATTTACCCATAGAACTTAATATATAAAAGAAGCTGATATTTTGCATCCTCAAATTGTTAAAAATATTACCTTATAACACCCTTGGTTCTTGTTTAGTGTACATGTACGAAACTTTAAATTAAAAATAACAGAGAGATTCCCAGACAAGAACTGTGTTAAACTGAAGTTAAGGTTGAGTATATATATATCAGTAGTTGAGAGGAAAATACTTCATAGGGATGCTGCAATTATCCTAAAATTCAAATATTATAAACCCAGGAAATTCAGAGTTATTGTTAAAGAATTCCAAACACATTAAGATGTGGAAACGTACAGTTAGGGCACCCAAGCAACTGAACTCTTTACTATAGTGACTCCATGGGGGTGGGGACGGACAAACAAACAAAGACCTAATGTATCTTTAAAAATTAGACATTTGGTCACCCCTTATAGTGTACTCGGAGAAGGAAGTGTCCCCAGTCAGCAAGTCAGAATCTTTAACCATGTTCTTTGAATATTAACCTGATCTTGAATAAATAATGTACGATGTAGTATTTGTTTTATTATAACTTTTCCTTATTATACAGTTTAAGAAACCCCAAAACAACAGTTTAATCTGGGTCCACAAATACTAAAATGCCTTAGTCATCTGGTTATTGGCTGGTGTCACTACAGGAGAGTTAAAGTTGTCTGGATGTTCTATCTGTGCATTGTTGTACCTTTACTTGTTTGGATTTGTTTTAAGTTTAACCTTAACTCTGGCTTTCAATGGGATTTGTGGTCCTAAGTCAGTTAAGTATTTTTGAGTACATGCGTGCAGGATTCTCCCTGCAGCTAATACAGAATGCTGTTCCATGCCCTTCCCAAACTCCCCCCACACATTCCTTGCACGTTCCCCTTGCTATCCTTCCCTTGCAATCCACCCCAGAGACTGGTTTCAAGATGAAAGCTGGAGTTACACATAGCTGTGAGAGCCTGAACCGAGAGATTGTTCCTCATAGCCATGACCTCCTTTTGCCAAAAAAAAAAAAGAAAAGAAAAAGAGATCCATCTCAGTTATCCACCCCTAGGGAAACTTTTCCCCCTTCACTTTGCAAATGTTATACAGAGTATAGCAGGCTGCTATGAACATCGGAATATTTTCCTCATTGAGGTCTAACTTGCCAAAAAGGCAGCACCAGCAACCTTCCAATCAGCCGAAGGCACATTCAACAACTACTGAGCCTGTTGTTGAAGTTCTCCTTGCTCCTGTCTAGGTTCCCAGCTTCATGATCCACAGGAGCAAGGGAGAGGCAGGGTCTCCCAGGATCATTATGGGCATTCACACATCCCCCATTGGAATCTTCTGGTCTGGAAATAAAGTCCCAGCATGCACATTTCTATACAGTCCATCATGCATGCATCATGAACTTTCCCTGACTAACCTGCATTGAAGTCAGTGAAACTGCCATGGTGATCCACCAGTGCCTGCAAGACCACGGAGAAGTAGCCCTTCTGGTTGATGTATTCTGTTGCAAGTGGTTCTGGAGCCAAAATTGGGATACGTATGGCATCTATCGCCCTGCCGCAGTTAGGGAATCCCTTTTCTGCAAAGCCATCAGTTATTTCCTGCACATTACCCAGAGTCACGGTCCTTCATAGCAGGAAGCGATTAATGGCCTTTTACACTTGCGTCACTGCAATCCTTACAGTGGACTTTCCAATGCCAGACTGATTTGCAACTGACCTGTAGAAGTTTGGAGTTGCCACCTTCCACACAGCAATTGCCACTCACTTTTCCACTGTGAGGGAAGCTCTCATTCAGGTATTTTTGTGCTGCTGGGCAGTGGTGAGCTCTGCCCATACTTCCAGGAAGGTGGCTTTGCACATTCAAAAGTTCTTCAGCCACTGCTCATCATCCCATACATGCATCACAATGTGATCCCATCACTCAGTGCTTGTTTTCTGAGCCAAGTACTAATGGCCACTGTGTGCAGCTGCTCCATGAATGCTAGCAGCAATCTTGAATTGTTTCTTTCCATTGAATGCAGCAGGGCAGGCACCACAGATTTACTTTCTCTTTCCCATCTCATGAAATACTGCAGAACCAGCCGCACTGTATTCATAACACTCTTCACCAGACTGGTCAGCAGATCAGGATCCATGCTTTCAGGCAGAGATGGCAGATGCACAGTTTAGAGCAGCTATTTAAAAGTGGCATGAAATGAAGTGGGAAGACCATCGAATGATGGGACAGGAAGAACTGCATCATGGGACAGTGAGCACAACCCCATGATGAACTGCGATCTGTTCCCAGATCTCCCAATAGCAGAGGATAGTGAATTGCACACTGGGATAGCTACCCATGATGCAATGGTCTCTGTGAATGCAAGAGCACCAGCTATGGATGTGCTACACCGGCACAAGGAGCATTGCATGGACGTGCACAACCAATGTAATTAAAGCAGCATATGGTCGTTAACGTAACTTAAGTCAACTTAACTCTGTTATGCAGACAAGGCCTTAGTCTCTGCTCGCAATCCGTAATGCTAGTTTAATACGTTTACAGTCTTACATTGGGCTCTCTTACTGACAAGGTCACTTGCTTTCCTGCAAGATGGATGCCACTGGCTAAACACTCAGAAATGACCTTTGTGATTGTGCCTAAGCTGTTGCGGAGAGCATAATGACTGTTGTAAATCATTATTTGTAAATTGATTTGCTATCTGGCTATGAAGGGTGCTAAAGAGAACACTTCTCTTGCATTCTGTTAGGCTCTTGAATATGCTATAGGTTTGGCTGAGGGTCATTTAATCACAAAAGCATCCTTAAATGACAGAAGGCTGAACAAGGTGGCTTTTAACTTCCTTGGGCTTCCAGTAAAGTGATTTTTAATTGCAATTTAAAAAACATAAAGCCAAAGAATGCAAGGAATGTGCTCAATGGCTATTGAGCAAAACATGCCTACATTAATTAAGCTGTTGAGTAACATTTGGAGCACTTTGCTTCAGACCTGACTGATATAGACCAACCGGAGTGTTGATATTTAAATAGGCTCACTTAACACCTATTCAGTGTACATAGTGCACTGTATCACTGAGCCAGGCTTCAGCAGTACCGGACATTTAAATCTATTCCACGTAGAAGGTGATGCAAATAAAACACTGTATACATTATTATTCCAATATACACAGATTAACTGCAATGCTTTGCATTTATATTTCTGTTGAAATTGAAAATTCCTTACAGGTACATGCCACTGAGAAGTGTATTGCTAGCAATAAGACTGTAAGAGTAAAGCACATTAGAGAGCTCATGTGGGTGGGAACTATTGATGTAAGTGTCTCCTCTCCTATAAAATGCCAGTGACTGTCTGAGAAAGTGGAGTTTGAAATAGTAGTATCAAGAGAGGAGCCCACCACCAGCAATGCATCAACAGCTTCCACTGCCTACATCAAGAGCTTCCGCTGTCATAGGCACCCTCATCCTGCCCAGTTGAAATATATCATCTGACTGCAAAGTTGGCCAGAATCCTCCAGCACCTGGTCATACGGCATGAGAGAAGCCCCAGGACAGCAGACAGTGGTTCTCCTTTGGGGCACTCACTGCTCCCATTGAGCAGAAAGATCTGGCAGGCCCTGTTTCTTTTCAGCACTTCCTCTCCATCTGTGCCCTGGCTGGACCTCAAATTGTGGAATCTGAAGGGTACAAGACCCCGTTTCAATCCACACGCTCCTTCTAGAGAGGAGGCCAGAAGGCATGGCTGCTTCCTGACTTGGTGTCATGGCTTGTAGTGGGAACTGTGTAAAAATGAAACTTACCACACAATTTATGGCATGTCCCATTCATAATATAGCGAAACACTACGACAAGAAGAAAGACTGTCAGTATGTTCCATATAATATCGATGTCTGTCTCTCAGACTTGGCTATATCTCTCCCTCTTCCATTACGTTCTCTCCGTAAGTCAAAATAAGCCGTGATACTTCTGAGAAAAATTAGAAATTTGTCAAATTTTGAAATACCTAAGCAACTAAGACACTGAGAAGAAGACAGGACACCAACAGAGAAGATTGGCCCAGATTTCAAGGATGAAATCTGTATATTAAGGACTGCAATATCCAGTGAGGTGAGAAAAACTGCTTAGTCTAGTTGTTGCCCGGTCTAATAGAGTTCAGAGTTTAGACTGCATGTTTATATATTATTTATTTTGGTAACTAACTCTGACTTTTTGCCTATCATTTAATATAACTTAAAATCTACCTTTTATAGTCAATACATTTATTTAACTGTTTATCTTTACCAGTGAGGTTGTGTGAAGTGTGTGGCAAATCTACTTAGGTTTGCAAAGGCTGGTGTATATCCACTTTCCATTGATGAAGTGGTGAACCAATTAATAAATCTGCACTGCCCATCTTGAGTAGTGCAAGATGGTATATTCCTGAGATACAGTGCTAGGAGCTGGTGGGATTTGGCTCTGGTGCCTTTCGTTGTGTGATTCATAGGTGGCTCTGGGAGCATTCATGCAATCTAGCTGAGTGTGGGGTCTCCACATGCTGTTTTGCTGATTGATAACAGCACCTGGGAGGTTTGCTGCTGGTCACTAGCAAAGCATTGTGAGAGACAGCCCAGGATAGAGAGAGTTAAGGGAGCGTCCCACAGTCCCAGGCTCCACCCCAGAGATCCCATCACAGGATATCTAAAGCAATGGTTCTCAACCAGGGATACGCGTACCCTTGGGGGTACACATAGGTCTTCCAGAGGGTATATCAACTCATCTAGATATTTGCCTAAAATTTAATACAGACAATGACTTGTTTGTATTGCTCTATATAACATACGTTGATATGTAAATACAATATTTGTATTCCAACTGATCTATAATTATATGCTAAACAGGAGAAAGTAAACAATTTTTTCAGTAATAGTGTGCTGTTACACCTGTATTTTTATGTGTGATTTTGTAAGCAAGTAGTTTTTAAGTGAGGTGTAACTTGGGAGTATGCAAGACTCCTTAAAGGGGTACAGTAGTTTGGAAAGCTTGAAAGCCACTGATCTAAAGCAACATTGCAGTGATCATTGTATCCGCAAGTCACACACAATTAATAGAAACCAGACTAATGGGTTCGCTCTTAGTCATAAACTTAAACTGGGCTTTTTAAATGCATTAGCAGGGGAGATCTTCCCATCCTGCATTTTTATATGAAGAAAAATAAACTTTTTCTACCTATAATTTTGGATTGGAATGCTCACGTGGTTAAAGTATGGTTGCCTGAAGCAGACCATATTACTCTTTCTAGGTAATCCAGAGTCCTTGTTCATTTAATAGGCTTATTAATTCCCCTAATTTTTAGGGAAACCAACCAGACTTGAGCTATCTGAAAAGAAGACCTTGTGCTTTGGGGAAAGCCACATATCTTAGCTGGATATCTCAGCTCTACACAAAGTTGTTATCTCCATCTATGTTTCCCATTTTTCTTTGAGACCACAGTCATATTTCTCATCCATACCCCAAAATGACAAATACTGTAATACACACTAACAAAAGAGAAAAGATACTGGTAAACCTTAGGAAAATTGCATTATTGGCACTTCTTTGAAAAAAGAAAAGAAAAAACCTCTCTCATCTACAACCGAGGACATACTCACTGATTTGATTTTTGTAGAGAGGAATTAATTTCAACAGAAGCTAAAGAGTGAATTTGAAGGCACAAGTTGATTGTGTGTTTGAATTTAATAATACATTACCTAATGAATGTTTTTAGTCTAATAACTCAGTTGAAGTTTTATTTAAGTACGACAATCAAGCAATATTTAATAGTGCACTATACATAATATAGAAATGAAACATACATTTTAATCTGAGGCTGGGAAAGTGATGGGTAGCTCACTTCACCAATAATTAACTTCTCCACACTCCTCTCTTATACAGTGATTTAGAAAAAAGGAAGTCCTTTCTTATACTTTGATTTTATTTTGAATTAATAAGACAGTAACATTTATAGCTAATTTATCACTAAGATAAAGGGCAATAGAAAAGGTTCAGAGAAGGGCAACTAAAATGATTAGGGGTTTGGAACAGGTCCTATATGAGGAAAGATTAAAGAGGCTAGGACTCTTCAGCTTGGAAAAGAGGAGAATCAGGAGGGATATGATAGAGGTATACAAATCATGAGTGACGTGGAGAAAGTGAATAGGGAAAAGTTATTTACTTGTTACCATAATATAAGAACTAGGGGCCACCAAATGAAATTAATGGGCAGCAGGTTTCACACAAATACACGGAATTCTGCTTCACACAGCGCACATTCAACTTGTGGAACTCCTGCCTGAGGAGGTTATGAAGGCTGACTATAACAGGGTTTAAAAAGAACTGGATAAATTCATGGAGGTTAAGTCCATTAATGACTATTAGCCAGGATGGGTAAGGAATGGTGTCCCTAGCCTCTGTTTGTCAGAGGATGGAGACAGATGGCAGGAGAGAGATCACTTGATCATTACCTGTTAGGTTCACTCCCTCTGGGGCACCTGGCATTGGCCACTGTTGGTAGACAGGATACTGGGCTAGATGGACCTTTGGTCTGACCAAATACAGCCATTCTTATGTTCTTATAATGTAGATATGGATTTCACAAGCCAGTCTCAGAAAGGGGTTCAGGTCCTCTAAATGTAGCTATGAAAACCATGCATTTTGGGTTGTTGAACATTTTCCCCACAAACTTGTCACCAGTTTCATGCAGAGTAATAAACTATAGAAGACCAAGTGAACCTGTTCCAAGTACTGAAAAATAGTCTTGGCAGTATTTATGTTTATTATGTATATTGTACTAGACAGCAGAAGGTGTGTGCAGTGCCTTACAACTGTATAAGACAAGCCAGTGCTGCCAAGTGCTTGCAATGTATAGAACAGTTCATATGACCCTCTAGGCCTTTAGTTCAAACTTAGCTTCTTGAGTTTATTAATTCATGAACTTCCTACTTTTAGAACTGATTTCAGTACCTCTTCTTTCTTGACAAGGCTTAAAATGAATAAGATGCTTCTTTCTTGAGAGCTGGTATGTAGCATGTGATAGATAACTGCCCATAATAACAAGGAAGTTTGCTTAGTTAAGAACTTTTAATCACTTCATCTTTGTATCTCGACTCTTAGCAAAAAAATATAAGAACACACAAAAAACAAACACTTAAGCTACTGAAGTCTAATTGACATGTTGCTGAAAACATCTGGCAGAGATGAAGAGGCATTTACTCTGGGGCTGTTCAGAGGTGCAGCTGAACTGGTGTTGGCATCTTGAGTAATCTTTGCAAAACTTTCCTAGAGCAGACAAGCTTAGCCTGTTATTATTTTGAAAAAAAATTCTGTAAGGAGGTGCCACACCTACTGATGTCAGTGGGACTTTTGCCTTTGTATTTCGTCCATTGAAAATACTGTATTGGAACTAACAGAACATTGGCTGTGTGCCAGGTGCTTATAGTTTTATTATGAAAAGTTTAATGATAGCCAACTATACGGACACTATGCTAAGGGAATTTGTGTGATCTGAGATATAACTATGCAATGTTACAACTGTAGCTTTCTAGATCCACAATTTGGAGATATTCTGGGCTTTATTTGGTCATAGCTTGAGCTCAGCAGCACTGTCATCACCCAAATCAAAATGGAAATAGAGCTGGTGTTGTGTAGAGATGAGCCAGAGCTAAATCTAAATCGTGGTCTGTACTTGGGTGCTGAGATCAGACAATTTGTTTCAAGCTCCTCTCCAGTTTCACTGGGCCAGGTTTGCAAATGTAGACCAAATTCTGATGCTGGGGACAAGGACTCATAGAAGCTCATTGGTTTTGTCTGTTTTCAACAAATAAACCAGGCAAACAGTGGTGATTCTGGTGTATTTTTGTTTGGGGGGTTAATATTGTGAGCCCACAATAGCTGGCTCGGAACATTTGTATGAAATCAAAACCAACTTTCCCCTTCGCACTGTTTGGCCAAGAGTGCCAGGAGGCACTGTTGTGTATACATTACTGATGTAGCAGTAGGGCAGTGGGATGGCCTTAGAGTTGTCTCACGGTGACACTGGAATTTTGATTTTTCATATATTGGAAATAGATTTCTAAACTGAGAACTTGTAAATCACCATAAAAATACAGCTGAGGAGGTACGGTCTTACTGGGATGTGAATATGCTCCTTTGCAGCTGTATCCCTTCAGTGATCTTTTTCTTCCCTTGTAATTAACAAAAGTGAAGAAGAATGTAAATAAAATGAAGGGAGCTTGTAAATGTAGAAGACAACAGTTTTGTTATGTTAGCTCTCTTCTGATTGACATGACACTTTGAGTCCAACGTTTTGTTATGGAGGCCTCTTGAATGCTGCGGTTGAAAAATGCATTTTGATCTGGGTGTAGGTGCGTGGATCAGGCTATTCTGGCTTTTGGCACAAAGGAGAGCATCAGAAAATTCCATACCATATTCAGTGTTAATTTCAAACCCTAGAACACAGTTCTCTTTAATAAGATGCAGGAGCCATGTGAGACACCCACCCCTCGAGAGGTCATCTAGTCCAACCCCCTGCTAAAAGCAGGACCAACACCAGCTAAATCATCCCAGCCAGGGCGTTGTCAAGCCAGGCCTTAAAAACCTCTAAGGATGGAGATTCCACCCCTCTCTAGGTAACCCATTCCATTGCTTCACCACCTTCTTAGTGAAATAGTGTTTCCTAATATCCAACCTAGACCTCCCCTACTGCAATTTGAGACCATTGCTCCTTGTTCTGTCATCTGCCACCACTGAGAACAGCTGAACTCCATCCTCTTTGGAACCCCCCTTCAGGTAGTTGAAGGCTGCTATCACTCCCCCTCACTCTTCTCTTCTGCAGACTAAAGAAGCCCAGTTCCCTCAGCCTCTCCTCTTAAGTCATGTGCCCCAGTCCCCTGATCATTTTTGTGCCTCTGCTGGACTCTCTCAATTGTCCACATCCTTTCTGTAGTGGGGGGCCCAAAACTGGACACAGTACTCCAGGTTGCTCACCAGTGCCGAATAGAGGGAAAATCACTTCCCTCAACCTGCTGGCAATGCTTCTCCTAATACAGCCAATATATGCCATTACCCTCTCGGCAACAAGGGCACACTGTTGACTCATATCCAGCTTCTCATCCATGTAATCCCAGTCCTTTTTCTGCAGAACTGCTGCTTAGACAGTCAGTCCCAAGCTGTAGTGGGGCACTGGGATTCTTCATCCTAAAGTGCAGGACTCTGCACTTGTCTTGTTGAACCTCATCAGATTTCTTTTGGCCCAATCCTCCAATTTGTCTAGGTCCCTCTGGACCCTATCCATACCCTCCAGCATATCTACCTCTCCCCCCAGCTTAGTGTCATCTGTGTACTTGCTGAGGATGCAATCCATCCCATCATCCAGATAATTAATAAATATGTAAACAAAACTGGTCCCAGGACCAACCTCTGGGACACTCCGCTTGATACTAGCTGCCGACTAGACATCGAGCCGTTGATCACTACCCGTTGAGCCCAACAATCTAGCCAGCTTTCTATCCACCTTATAGTTCATTCATCCAATCCATACTTTTCTAACTTGCTGGCAAGAATACTATGTGAGATGGTATTAAAAGCTTTGCTAAAGTCAAGATATATCATGTCCACTGCTTTCCCCATATCCATAGAGCAAGTTATCTCAGCATAGAAGGCGATCAGATTGGTCAGGCATGACTTGTCCTTGGTAAATCCATGTTGACTATTTCCAATCACCTTTCTCTCCTCCAAGGATAGAAAACCATGTTGAATTCAAGTCTTTCAGTTGGCTACAGCTGTAATAGCTCTTGCTGTGAAATTAGACTGGTAGGCAGAATAATCTTCCATCGCAATGTTTTTCCTAGCAATGTGTAACTTCAACTTTAGTAAATGCAAACTATTGTTGTAGTATTAAGAAATAACCCCCAAGTTTTTACCAGATATGTTGTTGCATAACTTGTTCCGTGCAAGCTATACCCTATGTCTCTGTAATAACATTTGTTTGGGGAGTTGAAAGCAACTTTTAAATGTAGCTCTTTGTCTTTGTGGCATCTTTATTTGTGGTTTGAGTAGTTATTTGAAATGACATATGGAATAAAGCCTGTCACTCAGTAACAAAATATATTTCCAGGTCAGACACACAAACATTTGTTCCACAAAATCTCAAAAGCAGTTTGGTGGACATGAAAATATAGTTACATTTCTTTACTGCTTAATTTACAAATTAAAATACTTTCCGCAAAATGTGACTGCCTGCCAAATGTACAAGCAAAACTACCTTTGTTCCAGTTGCACTTCGTTAGTTCAGATCTGTTGATCTACAGGTCGTATCTGAGTTCCCGAGGTAGTGCTATCCTATTTGGAAACGAGCCCAGTAACTCCCTGCAAACAGCAGTAGTATGCATTTGGTCTGAATCTAAACTCCCTTTTGCAATACTCCCTCTTGTGTTATTGCTTATCAAAAACTCTTGAACAGGGTTCTTAACAGCTATTCTTTAACCGTAATGAATTTTTCAGTTAGTACAATCAAACAAATATATGCTGAAATCTTCCACAATGCTGGAGAGCAAAAGGGCGTAATCAGCTCCATTTTCCTGACCAATACATTAAAGTCCTACCTCTCATTTGACTTCCAGATTTATTTCTTGAGTATACACCCCTTAGCTACATTTGATTAGGACTGGAGCAATGTGGAGTAGAGCAACAATACTTCTTCAAAGGTGAAGTAAACAAAAGTAATCCTCTTTTAGAATTTTATCCTTTTTTTAAAATAGCAATTTGATGTTTGACTGAATCTATAACTTATTGGACTTTTTTTTTGGTTGCTGTAGTGCTGAAATGAACAAAAAAATCTGTACTGTAGATACTCTGCTGAACAGTCTAATAATAACTGGTGTTTCAGGCAAGTAAAGGCTTAACATGATATTAACCAGAATATTATCTGTTTGGGTTACAGGACTTTCTTACATAATGCACTTTCTCATAACTTCCAGAGTTCAGCAGGCTTTTAAACAAATATTGTCGCCGGAGTTTCTGCAGGTTTCAGTGTTTAATTTCCGTGGTAGTATTATCTGTCATTTGACAAAATCTGAGTACAAGAAATTCATCATCAGGAGAGGAGAGAAGCTTTGTTATGGTATTCATTAGTGTTAAATTATACATCTTTACCTATGTGTTAATTTCATCTACTGCTCCAAAACAGGCAAGGTAGAAAACATGGTTTTTTAAAGATACTAATAAATATTTATATCTTGTATGATATATACTACAAAAGCCATGACTTCTACACACAGGCCAGCCCAGTGGTAAAGTTCTGTCCTGCTGTGCAAGAACCTAGCATGGATTCTTGGTATTGGTGTTTTGCTCCCAAGGCTAGCAGAGTTTGGGAGCTGTACAGGCAGTAATGTGCATTACTCAGCATTACTGTCCAACTAATCAAGGTGTGTTGCTGTGGCCCAAGATATGAATCCCATTCCTTTCTTCGCAGACAAATTGAGAGTGACTATGATGTGCAGCAGGACCATAGGAGGAGAATTGGAATGCAGAAAAATAATGGAGATTTTCTCCCTCCAGTGCCTAGAGACAGAGTGGGCATGGAGTGCTTCAAAGGTGGAGAACAAGGAAAGTGGGTGAAGACCTGCTCTCATTATGAGAATGAGGGAACTCCCTAAGTGTTCTGTGAAATCCCCAGGATGTCACTAGTAACCATGATACTTACATTGCATTTTAGCAATAGGAGAGGTGGATCCAGGGGACTTGGATTAATAGAAGAATGTGGTATAATGGTTGGCCCAGGAGTCTGGGCACCAAGACTCTTTGGTTCTGTTCCTAACTCTTCTGTTGACTGCTCCTGGATGAAACACTTAACCTTTTTGTGCCTCTGTTTATCCATCTGCAAAATGCATAGGATATTTACCTACTTTACATAGGAATTGAGGGTTAAGTGGGAATTCGTGAAACACTTTGAGATCTTGTAGAAATGCAAAATATTTATTTTATTACAAGTGGAGGATGGGAATGAAAGATCCCAAGAAAGACTATTAGCCAAGGTTAAGTATCCTCTGTGTATAGCTTTGGAGACTTGAATTTTATGGTGATCAGTTTCTTCAGTGCACAGATTTACATGAAACCTAGTTTTCCTTAAGCAAACAAAATATGCATGCAAACTGAACAGTGTTCTGCTGTTTTTAAAAAATAGTAATATAGTATGTTCTTTGCAAAATACACCTATAAATTATATTTGCAGAAGCTTGTTTATGAACTTGTTAGGAACATTTTGAGAAAGTAGACTCTAGTTTTTTATGTGTGCATTCAGTATTTGAAGGTGCAGTTCGTGTATGGTAGTTGATAGATTTGTCCCTTTACATGCCCACTACTGCAGTGATAAATAGTATCTATCTCTTTAAGGATCAGAATCTGCTAGGAAGAAATATGGAAGATAGGAATGACTGAGACTCTGCAAACTTTTCTTGCTGGTGTGCCTCAAATAAATGAGTGTTGCTAAAGCAGTTTAATGTGTTCTGCTTCGGTCCATACCTGAAAACACACATTAAATATACATGTTCAGAGTTAAGAGGCAGGCTGCTAACTTGGCTCTCTATGATGAGGCCTTATTAACAATTTAANGGCTCAGGACTTCAGCCCCATGGCTCTGTTCCTGGCTTCAGCCCTGCGGCAGAGGGGAGGTGGGGGCACTGGGCTTGGGGCTTTAGCTATGAGGGGAGAGCCTTGGTTGCCCCCTCTAAATCCAGGAGTAGAGCTGTAGGAAGCCCTCAGCCCCTGGCGCTCCCTACAAGCCTGAAACAGGGAGTGGAGCCAAAGCCCCGAGCCCCAGCATTCCCTCACCCCCAGATATAAACCACTGAGCTCCAGTGCTCCCCTGGGGCAAAAGCCCAGAGCCCTGGCACCCCGAGGGTCAGATGCCCCGACTCCCTCCCTCCTGCAGCCCTGACCCCCCCCCCACCCGCGGCAGTTCCCCCCCAGGGAGCCATCCGGCACTTTCCCACCCCAGCTCACCTCTGCTCCAGAACCCCTGCTGTCACGCCCGGCTCATACCATGTGCACTAAGCAGATTTGCGGAGCTCTGCCCAGCCACCGGCGCCACCAGTGGCAATGAGAAGGATCACATGGGATGGAGCAGGAGTTTGAGCCGCTGGCAGGTAGCCCAGGGGTTCCCCTGGGTTGGCTGCTGGAGCAGTACGCTGACCCAGGGGAACCCCTGGGTTGGCTGCCAGCAGCTCAAACTCCCTCTCCCTCCCAGCGCAGTGGCTGCTGAAAGGCTTTAAAAAAAAATTGGGGGTGCCACTTTTTGGTGCCTCCAAATATTGGCACCCTAGGCAACCGCCTAGTTGGCCTAAATGGTAGCACTGGCCCTGACTGCACCTCTTACATGTAGAAGTCCCTTCTGCTGCCACCTAATTCCTGTTTCCTCCAGCCTCCCCTCATGTGAGCAACAAGCCAGGACCATGCCTCTGCTCTTCTGCCCCTCTCCCTGCAACAACTGGCCTGGGGAGAAGCAGCCTGGGGAGAAGAAGCTCAGGATCTGCCTCCTCGCTTGGAAAGGAAGCGAGGGGATGCTACTGCAGCCCCCACCTAGACCTGAGAGAGTGGCTGAGAAGCCCCAGGTGGACTAGGGAGGGATGGTGTTGAACTGCTGGTGATGGGCTGGGTGAGGGTTGAAGTGGTGGGGGACTGGGAGACAGGATTATTGCTGGGCAGCAGATGGGCAGATGTGAAGGTGAAAGGTCCTGCAGTGGGGGCTAAAACCACCTTATCCAATGAGTCTGGGAGAGTGGGCACACTAATGGACACACACACACTCACAGAAGCAGAGCGAGTTCAAACATGAAAGGACAGACCAAACCCACAATATAATCTTTAAAAAAAAATCTCATGGTTTTTGGGGTTTGACTCATGAATTCTGATCTCTCAAGGCTGACAATTCTGTGAGTCATTGGGTTCTCCTGGCCATAGAGACTCATGCTTTTTCATTCTGAAATAAATCATGAAGGCAGAAAATACATTCTTTGGACTTTGTCTATGAAAGCACAATACTTATGCTTACCCTGAGAAGCCCAAAGGACTTTATCAATAAAAGCTTGATCCTGCTCCAAAAAGCAAAGCTCCCACTGACTTTAGTGAAAGCAGTATCTGGCCTAAACCTGATATGCAAATATAAAGATCACTTTTTGGCCTATCACTGGACTGCAGCCACTTCTGCAATGAAACATCAGATGGTGTAATAGTGCACAACAGCATGACACACAGTTTAGGAAAGAAGTGCACAAGAATATAGTCTCCATTTGAAATTGCAGGGAGCCCATCTTGCAACCTTGATTCATAGCCCTTACCCACATGAATAATCCTTACTCATGCAAAGAAAATCATTGACAGTGAGTATTTACCAAAGTCAGAATTCATCTAGAATACCAAGTTTTTAAGAGCTTGTCTGCAAAGTGCTGCAGCCTGGACCATGGGGGTGTCATCTAAATGACCTATGTAGATCCTGCAAGCTTGAATTCAAAACCACTTAGTGCATGTTAACATAGTCGGATAGGTTAATGTGTACTAAGTACCTTTTAGTTCATGCCAGCAGGATCTACATGGGGCAGTTAGAGTGCAATAGCACATATCCCCTAGTCTGGACTGTGCAGACAAGTCTTAGATAACACTTCTAACCCTATTGCTATCTATGGCTTACATTGCACCAACTATCTTTAATAAGAACTCTACATACTTTTCATTGGGGAGTTCTACCTAACATATGATTATTGTTTACATTGTAATTCTGCAGCAAGAGATACTACTATAGTGCAAGCAAATATGATGCAACAATGAGATGATATTGGTATAAAGTGGACAGGAAGTGAAACTACTGAATCAAGAATTTTAGAAATGGTTAAAAATGGAGGGTGTGCTGTATTATTTAAATTCTTTTTCCAAGCACTCTAATCTGTTCTTTGTGCAATATCATTATTAGTAGTTCAAAGCACTCAAATATTTTTCCTTTAATGTTTTAACAGCAGATGTGGACTAGTTGGAGTCAGTTAATTCAAATGAATTGTTTTTCTAGTTGCCAAGAAACAGATATTTGTCTTAGAGTATGCAGCACATTATGCTTACAGGTTTAGTTTCCTCATTTTTCTTGGAGGATTTAGGAATTATATGCTGTAGCAGCTTAGTTACCCTGTGGGAACAGCGGCACAAATCCAGCAGCAATAATAGACAGAGAATGTTGTTAGTTAAGAACCAGTGTTCAAACTTGTTGCATATTTTAACAAATATTAACCTATGTGCTGGGCCACTGTTTGGTTATCCCTTGGGGAAATTTGTGAACTAAAAATAGACTTTCTCAATGAAGATTAGGGATGTGGTGCTTACAAAACAAAATGAAACACAACCTACAACAAAAAAACGTCATGGTCTAAAATGAAGCTGTTATAGGATGACTGTCGAGCATAATCACAAATTATTTACTAATGTATATGCTGTAAATATATGCCACAATGTACTGCATAGATTTGCTCTTTGGCGCCGGTGATTATGGTGTGTCATCCCATTGCTGGCTTTGGAATGTGTGCCAGGAAATCCTGATTCTGCATCAGAGATTAACCTATTGAGTTAATCATGCTGTATGGGATGGATGTTTGGTAATGCATTTTTTGGCAATGTGACTTCTATTCATACCACTTAGCATATTCTAGTTTGAGATTGCACCATTTGTATTTGTTAAAATAGTCAGCACCATTGATTTAAATCATTCATCACTTTCTCTACTCCCACCTGTCTCTCTCTAATCTATTCCTGCTCCCCATCTCTCTTCTTGTAAAACCACCTCTTCCCATCTCATTCAGGCCTCATACCATACTGCCTATGGAAGCTCTTCTGTTGTGGGTCAACTCTATCCTCTGTCCGCTGAGGCGGAAAGCATCAAGTAGATCATAACTGGAGGAACCACTGGAGCAGACAACAGACACAGGCTATGGCTACACTTGAAACTTCAAAGCGCTGCCTCGGTGCGAGTGTGGTCGCAGCGCCAGCGCTGGGAGAGAATTCTCCCAGCGCTGGGCGTACTCCACATCCTCTACGGGTGTAGCTTGCAGCGCTGGGAGCTGCGGCACTGTTTACACTGAGGCTTTACAGCGCTGTATCTTGCAGTGCTCAGGGGGGTGTTTTTTTCACACCCCTGAGGGCTAAAGTTGCAGCGCTGTAAAGCGCTAGTGTAGCCATGGCCACAGCCTCTGTCTGATGCTCCCATTTCTCTGCTGAGTCTACATGCCTCTCCAATCATACAAGGTTTGGTAGTATCAATCAGCTGTAGGTAAAGAAAGACTTTGTCAGTTCCAGTGGGCAATCAGCCTTTTTTTTGCTCCAGTTCCTCTTTTCCTTAGGGTGGAGGGACAGTTGTCCCCTTGCCTTCCTGCTTACAATTTGTATTGGGGGAAGGGGCACTTTAATTCTCTAGATGTCTTCTTTTTTCTTTGGGACACATTGTGCAGTCACAAATCCTTGTGTTGTGGTCTTGTGATCAGACTCTCAAGGTAAACAGCATTTGTTTGAGTCAGTAGTCGGAGGGTAGACCTGTATGGAACAATCATTATAGGAAGTGATGTCACTAAGATAGCTAGTGTCACACTTTCTTTGGAGTCAGTACTGAAAAAACACAACATGGTGTTGAGGGGCACTGTGCAGCTGTCTTTTGGGAGACACATGTAATTGATGTCCTGACCATATGTATCAGTGAATCACCTCATAGCTCTCCTCTTATGAGTAGGGATGTAAATCCTGGTATGCTGGCCTCATTATAAGAACATAAGAATGACCATAGTGGGTCAGACCAATGGTCCATCTAGCCCGGTATCTTGTCTACCAACAGTGGCCAATGCCAGGTGCCCCAGAGGGAGTGATTCTAACAGTAAATGATCAAATGATCTCTCTCCTGTCATCCATCACCACCCTCTGACAAACAGAGGTTAGGGACACCATTCTTTACCCATCCTGACTAATAG